>NC_057936.1:24632705-24650205 GCF_018555375.3 Anguilla rostrata | reverse complement strand
AAATCAATTATACAAAAATCTGAGCGATTTAAAGTTTTATGTTTAAAAGGGATACTGACAACAGTAAAGATGGATAAAAATGTGTTAGCTCATGTAATGTGCTGCTCAGAATTTAAAGACCACCATTGGTCCTTTTTCTTTGGTTTCAGAAAGTGATTATAAAAATGTAGCAAGGCTTGTTTTGTTTACATTTGGTATTTTTCTAAAATAATTCCTATGTTATGACAATGGTAGCTCACATAAAATAAATATGACATAGACGTATACCTGGTCTCCAGATTTGTCTGCTGTGGTTGACATAATAATGGCCAGATTCAATTCGCTGTGAAATCAGCTCTAGCTTGCCTCAGGTTAGCTGAGCAACAGCTAGAAGGTCAGCAGATACAGCTTAATTACACAACCCAATGACATCATATCTGTGAGAATGACATCATAAAAAAGCAGAAAAACAGGAACAATACGTTTCAAAGGGAGATTTTCTGTTGGATAAACACAATCATAATAAAAGACCAAGCCCCACTCCAGTTACGAAACAAACACAAAGAGCAAATAAGAAAGAATGTACCAAACTATCACTGCATGTTATACAGCACCGTGTAACCTAAGCATTATCAGGAGATACAAACCTTAACTGAAAATACGCAAAAATATTGCACCACCAGAATATATTCAAAGTTGGACATACGAGTACAAGGACATTAGTCAATCAGGCTGGTGCAAAAACAAATGTAATGGGCCCCTTCACTGGGGCATCCAATTATCTATGAAGTGTGTGAGTTAATCACAGAACTCGACAGACTGGTGAGGCCCTTTCATCGTGTGGCAGGGCTGACCTGTGAGACCCAGGGAGGCAAGCACTGGACTGGATGTGTTCTTGGGTTAGGCAAAAGTCTGCTGGCTTCTGTGTAGCCTTAAACGCAAGTGAACGACGAAAGTTCAGCATCAACTTCATATTGTTTTCTTTTCTTGTGTCCCCAGCGGTACTTAAGCAAAGCGAAGTACCAGCCATTTGCCCGTAACTCTGTAGGTAATCTAAATCCCCGCTGTAGGCTAGCCAACTAAATAAAAGAAAAGGACCGTGTTCTTTAAAACCTGCAGTTTCCAGACAAAGGACGCACATGCTTACGTTCTCACAGAATTTGTGGTCTGGCTTATCAATCCTATAAATCAATTCAAAGCATCGTTAAAAGAAAATATGGAGACAGCTGAACATCACGTGTAAAACAAAGACAAGACTCACATACATGAAAGGGATTTCAAATTATTTATTAAAATAAGATACTTTCACAATACAATTTGATTCAGACAGAACGTGAAGTTCTGAGCGCTGTGTAGACTGCATCGCTCCCGGGGAACGCAGAACACAACTGCGGATTCGGCAGATTGGGCAATCAAGGAGAACAAACACAAGGACTGCACGGGAAGGCAATGGCTGAATTTCAATAGGATCCGTCAACTCTCACATCAACGGACATCTTCTACAGTCGATGCCAATCATGGGCAGAAAAAAAATGCATGGGGTAAATACTACTGAAGAAAAGCATGCAGGGAGACGCAGAGCTTTAGACGTTCGCAGACCGAATGACGCTAACCTCAGGGATAACGTACGTAGAGCGATGACTGTGCCATGTGGAACTGGCCAGCGGGATGTCCAAACCTCACCCAAAATTGCCCCGTGTTATGTGTACTGTATTTAGACCAAGTGAAGTTCAGTCCTGCTGCAGAAAGCCTCAGTCACAGCAGAGGAGGCCTGGAGGCTGTGTGGCGGAAGGCGGTTTTGGTGTCAGGCACCTTTCCGGGCGATGCACGTACTTCTGAGATTCAAAAATATCTCCAGCAGATCCCGGAACAGAACTGCCCCCCGCCCCCTCCCTTCTGCCCGCCCTCCCTCCAAGCCGTACGGTGGTGCAGCCAGAGCAGCAAGCCCGGACAAGTGCGCGTGATCCCAGAATAACCCCCCAGCGCCTGGCCCCCGCAGAGCTTTTTCAGGACGGCCAGCTATCGGAAACCTCCAAAGCTCCGCTATATCTCCAGGTCCCACTGCGATCAGCCGCTGTCCTGCATTAATCCCCCCCCCCCCAAACCGATAGCTGAGCGCCCCCCTCCCCCCCGCCGACGGGCGAGGGAAGACCGCTTTCCTTTCGCGGGTCATGGAGTCGCGGTATAATCTGGGGTGCCGGGGGGTGCCACAGCCTGCCAGCTACACCCTGGCCCGCCTCCCGCTTTCTGAACCCCAGCAACCTCTTGTGAGGCCGGGGCTCAAGTTCCCCTGCTGCTGCAAAAAAAAGAAAAAAAAAAACAGAAGGCACTACAGGACAAAATTAAATAAAATCAGCCGATACTTATGCGTGTTTTCTGTCATTTTCCCAACGTCGAACTACAGGACAGTCGAGTGTCACAAGCACAATCGCACAAGCAGAGATGAAATCACGTTGGTCAGATGCAGCGTCATTCGTATTAACATTTAATCAGCTTTGCACGTGCAGTCGTACTAAAACGAAGAGTGCACGGGCAGTCAGTTCCCTGCTCACACTGACACTAATCAAAGAAGGAACATAATGACAAACAAACACTAGAGGAGGTATATTTAGGTTGATGCTCTACCTGTCCTACGAGCGCTCCAGGAGGAGGGCGGGACTATCTGAGGCGTGACAGGGGGAAACCATTCAGCCTGCTTCCGCAGAAACACGAGCAACGGCATGACTCACACTGTTTGCAGTCAATGACATCTTAATCTCGACTAGCGACGGGGCCAAGTTACCGCAAACTGCTAACAGACAACAATGGATCCCTGTTAAGGCTATCTGTTACGCCCCGGTTCATCTGGCGGTAGGATCATGCAGCGCCTGCCGTTCCCGATTGGCCACCCTCCCTACATACGAAAGACACACGCAGCGGCGCTCCGCGGCACAGCGGGACCGACGGCAAGGATCATCATCTGAGCCTGGGGAAGATCCTGATGAAGAGGATCATGCTGATGAAGGTGAAGCAGACCAGGATGAGCATGAGCCAGAGGAACCAGTTGACGGACTTCTTGGTGTGCTGCTCCAGGCGCTCCGACTCGGTCTTCAGCTTCTCGAAGTTCAGGTCGGCGTGCCTCATCGACTGCTTCAGGGTCTGAGGGAGGGGAAGGGCACGTCAATCAAAACCCAAAAGCACAGAGCAGGGCTGCCCAGCCCCGTTCCTGGAGATCCATCATCCCTGTAGGGTTTTTACTCCAACTCCAACAAAGCACGCCTCATTCAACAGCTAGAGATCTCATTGAGCTAATTTATTGTAATTAGTAGGATCAGGTGTGCCAAATTAGGGTTGAAATGAAAACCCACAGGACGGTAGATCTTCAGGAACAGGGCTGGGCTCCCACACCCTGCTTGTGAGATAAGCGCCTTTTTTTCTTTTGAGAGGAAAACCCTGTGACCAAATTTATTTGAGATTTGCATTACTGTACTGGCCATTTGTGTTTTCAAAATAAAAAGGTCTAAGATTTTAAATCGCTTTGCCAGTAAACACAATCGTGAGAAAATGCAGTTATAGACATCTACTTTAAATTGGATAAGACTTGTAGTTTTACTATAGCACAAAATCTTCTATGGCACTGGAATCGAAGAAACGTCAAGTTACATCTCACATCACAAATCTCAAAGGTTATAATAGTAATTTTTTTTTAAAGTTTTGTTTTCCTCCCGGATGCCAGTCTTACATTGCAGGACTTTGTCATGTGTAAACCGGGGTGTGGTGATGTCATGGCAGCCTGCGCAGACTTTGACGTACACCCACAGAGCAATTATTTTCAAAACAAAAATGAAATGCTAAATAACAGTTCCAGCTCACAACACATTGCTGTATACTCCAAAACGCTGCAGCAGTTCCTGAACAATTTTGGGCCCGATTAATATTTGTTCATGCTGATCTTATCACAAAAGTGCAGTCCCATAAGTTGCTTAACTGTGACCAGCTTGTACACACAACTGTAAGCGAGCTCAGCTGAGCGCCTAACTCTGTTTTGAAATATATCTGCCGAAATGTTCGGAGTGCATTTGTTGTGTAAGGAGAGGGGAAAATCTTCCCTCCACTGCAGCTGCTCAGCCATATGTCTGCTGAGGACATTTCTTGAACACCAGAAAAACCACGCATACCTCACACGTTACTGGTGTTGTACTGCCACCTGCTGGACAGAAGCCGAAATGCAAGGCAAGGCTTAACTACGAGGCCCGAGGGCGTGTTCGTTTAGTCCTGGAAGGCGGGACGAACACCATTACTGTGCTGCCGATTCTACTGAGTTACGATGTGAAAAAAGTATGAAAGGAGCTATGAGTTTTGTACAACTAGGTATTTTCAGACAATGCCGCAGTGCTCCATCCAAATTACATTTCAGCCAACTGACATCGATGCTGACGGCTTTTGTAGTCCACAACATTTTAATTATTAACAGCCAATCCATTGCCTCAGATTCTGTGAATTCAGCGTCACTGGTGAATGCGTGCCAGTAACTTTTAACTCCAGGCTCTGGCAATATATGACCTGGAGAAGCCCTAGAACCCCTGTATGTTCCCAGCAACAACTATCCCCAAAGTGGTCGAAATCATAGCTTCTTGCTAAGGAAATATTAGAATATTTTGCCTAAAAGATTTTGATGTTCAGAAACCAATGCAGTTAGATGATACAGACTAGTAGGTGATATGTAAAATGCTTGAAATTATTTTCTGTCCATAATTGGGGTAGCAGTGTACTATAATGGGTTTAAGCCTTAAGCCAAACGTTGCAGGTTTGATTTCAGGGAAAATCTGTTGTTGTACACTTGAGCAAGATGCTTAAACTGCATTACTTCAGTAATTCAGTATTTTTTTCCCTTGTATGCTTTCATGTATGATTGTTTGTGATTACGGTCTGTTATTGTTACTTTGTTATATGTTTATTGTATCGCTCATTGTGTGCAAGCAAAATTCCCTTCGGGGCAATAAAGGTTTTCATTCATATAAATCCAGCTGTAAAAATAGTGTGTAAAAATAAATTGTGTAAGTCACTCAGGATAAGAGCGTCTGCTAAATGCCAGCAATGTAATCTAATGATACAAACTAATTGGTAAAGCTACTGAAATCAGCTCCTCGTGTGCTCAGACATTTGAGTGCTGCATGCCACGTGTAGGACTGGTTTCCAGATGGCAAACAGAGAGCGAACACGTCAGCTGACCTGACAACAAAGCAGCAGTCTGCTGGTGGATTGTGCCTATGTTTTCAGTCCTTACATCCCTTTTATGTTAATCAGGGCTGCCCAACCCTGTTCCTGGAAATCTACCATCCCGTAGGCTTTCATTTCAAACCCAGTTTGGCACACCTGGCTCAACCAATTAGCAGCTCAATGGGACCTCAAGCTGTTGAATGAGGTGTGCTTTGTTAGTGTTGAAATGAACACCTACGGGAAAGTAGATCTCCAGGAACAGGGCTGGGCCGCCCTGATGTGGTAGCCCTGGGCTTTAAATGCACGTCCCTGCTGACAGAGTTCTGAAGAGCACGGCGTTGCCAGGGGAGACACGCTCACCTGGTTGTCCTGCTTGATGATGCTCTGGGCGGCCAGTGTGTTGTTCTTCAGGTTGCGAGCCAGGCTGAGCATGTCCTCGGCCAGCTTCTCCTGGAGGTTGTGGTGGTGCTGGAGCACGGCGTCCAGCTCCGCGGCCGACTGCTTCTCGTCCACCGGCAGGCCCCTGGAGAGAGTCTGAATTACCCACACCTCACCGGAACATCTGGATTCTTCCCCCCACGCAGCGCCGCAACAGCGCGCAGCCGAGGACTGCGCCTCACATTATAAACGATGCAGCCGATCGCGCGTTAAACCGAGGGTTCCAACTGACTGCACATCTCAGACACTGTGGTAAAATGTGAGCAAAGTAAAACTCCTGAAGGAGGTAAAAACTGAGTAATGGGAGCGGAGCCTTAAGGATCAAACACAGACCCAGATGATTGGTTCTCCATTATGAACCCATGGACTTAGATCCCGGAGGGGATCCCCGCCCAATATTATCAGGTCGAATTGGGTTTTACTGTTCCAGTGTCCCCTCCAAAAAAACCTTAAGAAACATTCCTGTTTGTTGTCCCCTCAAATATGAAATGTAATCTATATCTTTGTGTGAGCCTCTTACCTTCTCTGTCGTAAGTCTGTTTCTTTACCGTCTGTTAATAGAGGGAAAATATAGTTATAGAAATTATGAAACAATTAACAGTATGTATTTGTATTTCTCATGACCCAAGAAGACTGTTTATTTACCTGTGCTTGACGACCCCTGTTGGAAAACAACAATAGTCATGTTTTTAAAAGAGTTACAAACAGCCCCCCCTACAATATAAATCAAAACATATTTTAAATGAAATCTCCCTTAAGCTTCATCAATATTATTGGGATTAGACATTTAAGTATCACTGAATTACTAGGACTAGAGTTGGCCCACTGCCTCTAACAGGGGAACTAAACTATTTTTCAACATCGTCTTTACTCATTATTTGCTGTCTAAGCTTTTGGAAACAGGACAACTGTAGCATAAGTAAAACAAATAGAATGAGATGCATGTTCTAGACCAGGGCTTCCCAACCCGGTTCCTGGAGGTCTACCATCCTGCAGGTTTTTAATTTCAATCCTAATTTGGCACACATGATTCTACTAATTTGGCAGCTCAACTGCATCTATAGCTGCTGAAGGGTTGGAGTGAAAACCTACAAGTAGACCTCCAGGAACAGGGTTGGGCAGCCCCTGCTCTAAACTGTTCCAGCTGTGGGTGTTGAAGAGCAGCTCACATTTCCCATCAGCTCGTTTCTCATCTCCCCGGTGCAGCGTGCTTTCGTCTGCATGTGCACCGTCTTGCTGGCTGGCATCCTCTCATTGGCTATGGTGGGCGTTCGACCAGGGGCCAAGAACTGATTGGCAAGAGCTTTCTCGGTTGGGGATGTCTAAACACAAAGGCAAAGCACAGGCGACATCATTATGCTGATGTAGTTGTGCACATACAGAAAAAACACTACCAGGAAATGAAGCTTTTATATGCAAATCATTTGAAGCATAAATTACTCAAATGCAAACAAAACCATTTTCAAAGACATGCAGGGTGCAAATTTAGATACACCAAAACAATGAAACTTACCAGTTTCTCAGCTTCTAAAAGTCCTTTAAGAAAATCCACTTTTCGACTGTAGTCTGTCAATATCTCTGGGGTAGGTTTACTTAAGAAATAAGGGGGGGGGGGGGGTTAGAGCAGGAAAGGTTACAATTATTATTATTATTATTACTACTATTACTATTACACAAGCAGGTGAACTATTTAACGTCTCAGACTTAATTGATCAAACCCATAAATGACTGGTGGTCAACCATGACCCATTAAAACAAAGACTATTCTACCATTTAAAAAAAACAAAAAAAAGCAGTTATTTTCTCTTTCATGAGGTATTTGGTGCCTGGCCTCATGTAAGCAACATCTATAAATCAGAGTGCAAGGTCATAATATAAAGCATTCTGATTCTTGATATTGAAAAATGTTAAATCGGCCTCTTAGGTTGTCCATGTATTGGTAGAATGTGTCAGATTTAGCAGGTCCTTGTTAGCTACATGTGACAACACTACACAGGCCTAATCCACCTACTGCTCTAATCAGTGTTAGAAATATAGAGACTAGGGTTTAAAAGTGGTTTTGACTTGGACAGTCTGTAGCTAACACTCCTGAAAAATGTGGCTAGCTGGTAACAGAAATTAACACAGCACAATCTAGTGGCAGCAGATAACCTTTGTGAAAACATTTACTGGAAGAATAAGGGGTAAATGTCATCTTCCAAATCGTAAATAATAATCCAAACTTAATCCAGTACAGCAACTAGGTCTGGTTAAGCAGTGTATACCACCGCATACTTAGGCACAAACACAATGTTTCTTTCAACGATATAGTTGTAGGTCCCATGCCAGCCCACAATACACAATTCTACTTCATGCTACTTCATCACGATCATTACAATTTTCTGTAAATCAGTTGAATAATTAACAAAATCAACCAGCAGAAATGTGAAGATATTCAACATAAACTAGACTCTGATGGTTGCACGTTGCTTAATTTGAACCTAGATTTCAAAACCAGTGAGTAAGTTGCACTGAATTGAAGCAGACAGTAGTTAGACATGGTTATCCACTTGCTACCTTGGCTGGTAAACACCAACAAGGCAGCAAGGTAGCTAGACCTACCCGGCCATACTGTCAATGCAAAACTTAACGTACCTAGAGCTCTTCTTCAAAGCCACCAGCATCTCTTCAAGTGCACCAACATACTGAAACAGAAGAAATGGTTAACATAACCTAGCTACTCCATATATGACACAGCTCGCTCGGCTTCCAATTATTTTCCCTTTCCAGAATCAGAATCTCCCAAAAACCAGGCTAACTTAAATTGGCTTAAACATATTTAAAGAACAAAGTAGAGAGCTATATCATTAAAGCCATAACTATCATAAATAATATGCATGTTTTCTGAACGTTTCTGAATTTAACGCTAGCAAAAAGCTAGGTCGTTAACAATTAACGCCACTGACAGCGGCCAAGCAATTCTGACGTGGCTAGCTTGGCATCGTTCACAGCCATTTAAAAAATAATAATTCACCTGCTTACACTGCAAATTGCATATTGTACTCTCTCACCTTTTCTAGTCTCCATTCAGTTTCCCCCCGTTTCTCCGATGCGATAGATTCGCACCGGGACAATAATCTAATAAAATTAATTTCTAGCCTAGAAGTCGCCATGTTTGAGGAAGCAGCGGAAGTCCCCTAGCTTACTCAGACGGAAAGGGTGGGACTTGGTGTAGATCTATGTGAATTAAATAACTTCTGTGGTTTGTATAGTGCGTTGTAGATCTACTAACCTATACAGTCTATGGTACTAACTCTGTGTTCATTGTGTTCACTAGCCTCATTTTATCAGGCTCATACATGTGGAATAGCGTAGAGCAGTGATTCCAAACCTCGGTCCTGGGGACCCCATGTGTATCCTATGACCACACTGTGCTTATTGTGCTTTGCTGCAAACAATCGCATAAAAAGGTAACAACATTTTTACACAAATCAAATTAGGTGAATCAATAAGCTCCTAATCAGGCTGTTTTAGTTCTTTTTTTTCCCTTAAAGTTTATACAATGCAAGTTTTTGGCTCATTATAATTTGCTTATTTGTCTTTGAATTCTTCATTATCTACCAAATTGCTAGTTTTTGTGGTCATGTGCCTTTCACTAATTGGGGGCCTTTAGATTCACCCCAGTCTTTAATTTGATCAGTTGAATAATTTTGTAACCTCTTCTTATGTAATTGTTCAGAATATAACATAATAAGCATAACATAAACAACAGACTTGCGCTTCATGGAATGCTTAGATATTTATAACAATGTGGTTTAAGAGGGTAAATAAACCCTCTAGACATGTTAAAATTCTGGGATTGCAACTGTGGTTGGACGGAAAACCAGCATACACAAAGGGTCCCCACGATCGAGGTTGGGAACCACTGGACTAGAGACTATTTACTACCAGCTTAGCACCCGCTAGAGATGCTGGAATCTTTTACCGCTTATGTTACTTTATGTCTGACCATGGGGGTGAAGAAAACCTCTAAACCTCCTTTGCTAGTGGGATTAAGGGTTCTAAAAATTAATATTTAACAATTGTAATAGAGCTATTAAGAAAATAACATTGCAGACTTTGATAGGTATACAAATATGGGAAATAGCCTACGCTGTGCAACTGACTGAGAGCGTAGTGTGGCTTGTGTAGTGCTTGTGCTTTTCTGTGCACCTGAATTTATGGACCATTTTTTAAAAAAAAGTTTACGGTTTAGCAATTTATAAAGAACTGCATGAATTAAAATTGCTCTAAAATTTTCTAGAGCCCAAAATGTATTAGTGATTGACTGGGGGATATGAAAGCATCTGCAGGTCATCTCCTTTCAGGAAACTGAGGGTCAGTAGCCCACAGAAGGTAGGGTCATTCTCCACAGAAGGTAGGGTCATTCTCCACAGAAGGTAGGGCTGTTCTTCAGCAGAAGGTAGGGTCGTTCTTCAGCAGAAGGTAGGGTCATTTTTCAGCAGAAGGTAGGGTCGTTCTTCAGCAGAAGGTAGGGTCGTTCTTCAGCAGAAGGTAGGGTCGTTCTTCAGCAGAAGGTAGGGTCGTTCTTCAGCAGAAGGTAGGGTCGTTCTTCAGCAGAAGGTAGGGTCGTTCTTCAGCAGAAGGTAGGGTCGTTCTTCAGCAGGAGGTAGGGTCGTTCTTCAGCAGAAGGTAGGGTCGTTCTTCAGCAGAAGGCCCTTCACACGGCCCTTCATACTGCAGTCTTCACACATACATACAGTATTATATTTAAAAGACAGATAAGCGGGATGCTAAATATTATAATGGGAATATATTAGAGGTTCCTCAGACTGAGGATAGCCGATATCCCACAACCATATTTAATGTTATGGCCAACTGGAAATACATGCCTCACCATCCCTTGGCTGCCCAGAGAGGTCACAGTCCTTCTTCAAGTAGTCTTCTCATGGAGTTCAATCATGTGAATCTTTTTTCTTGTACCCTCAATATTGTTACACCAATCTTATGGTTTATGCAAGTATAGATATCAGCATTGCCAGAAAAAAAGATAAATAAAACTAAACACAGTTCCTGATCAATGTACAATACACCTTTAATAAATAAATTTGACATTAGTTTTCATATCTACATTTTTTACACACTCATGTTTTATTTATTTTTTAAACTAAATTTTAGGCACATAAAGGAAGAGGCTCTGTCTTTTCCTCAGGCCAAAAACCACATCATAGCAACAACCCAGGAAGGACCTGCTTGACGTGCAGCCTGCTTGGCATGTTCATGCCACACACTGCCTGTAAGCCAGTCCTTTACAAATCAGATTATAACAGGAGATCTAACAGCTTATGCACCCGTCACCCAGAATGAACATAGAAGAGAAATGCTAAATTACCATTTGAATTTCTAAATATAATGGCCTGTGCGTAAACCAAAACATGAATGGACACAATGAAATTAAGTTTTGGGCTTCCGTATCAATGTCATGAAGAATCGAACACTCAAAACAGTTATGCTGTTTGTGCATTAAAAGCCACTACCCTGTAGCTCGAACCTACTGTAAGTCTCTATGTCACTGCATTGAAAGTCCAAACTGCGCTGAACAACACATTTTTGTCCAATGCCCCTGCAACAGACACCAGTGAAACGTAAAAACAAGAAAAAGGGTGAATTAAATATACATATGGCACACAAAAAAAACCCCCTAATGTATGAAAACAAATATGAAAGTAGTCAGAGCATGTCACTTACCATTCTAACTCACTGGACTTCTAGGATTTGGTCATTTCAATGCACTTGTGACTTGTATTCGTGAAAGACAATCGTTTTCAAGTACAATAACTAATGTCTTTTCAAAATGCTATGTATTAAATTCCTTTTTTAATCAAAGACCAACAGCATTTTCAAAATGTAGAGCTTCCATAGGCCTAAAAATGAATGCCTTTTTTGATGTTTCAAAACTGTTGACAGCCAAACCATAATACTAATTACCACACTGGCAGTCTTTTATACAATAGCACATAAAATGTTTTTTTAAATATATATAACCCAGCCTTTCTAATGCAACAGTGCACATGTATATCTCAATTTACAGTCATAAACCTAATTATAATCTAATTTGATATAGATTCTCTATGAACAAAATCAGTGCTTACATTGATACCACATCTAGATTTTAAGACTGTCCACAGGTTTATAAAGTGTTTTACAACTCTTCTGGTATAGGTTCACAGTACTGTGCTGCCAACCTTCACAAAGATGAGGTGTTAGAGGTGTGAAACTGAAACAGACAAACAGTCAAACAAACAAGCAAAAAAAAAAAAAAAAACAGCTGAAATGTATAGAAGCTCCAATGGGAGCGATATAAAAAATTACTAACCCTTTTCAGAACTGATATTCTTCATTCAGGTTGGGTAATATTAGTCACTTAAAGGCAATTCTTTTTCAGTAAATGAAATCTCGGAACACAGCTATCCTCTTGTTAACAGAAACAGCAGGAACGACCAAAGTGGCACCTGGGGAATATAGGACAATGCTGAAAAATAATAATAAAAAGACAAATTGACTGGTACATCTGAAAGCAGCATTTTGCCATGGATAGGCCAGCCTTTCACACATCTATGAAAAGGCTTTCTGTTCTGCAACCATCGGTCAATGAAACTGTACTCTGTACACAGTAGCTTTTGCTCATCCCCACAAAGTAAAGTCAAAAATAAATACAGTGTATTGTATTCAGTCCATCTAAACAGGACAGGAAGGGCATTCCTGGGGTTTGGCATTGACGTTCGTTGTTATAAACTTGCACCCATCACACAGACACCAACTACAGGGTGGGTTTTGACAGTTCCCTTATTCAGATTATGAAAAAATTAAACAGTGGCCTCTAGATTTTCCCCAGCCCCTATAATTGGAAAAACAACCCCAAAAATAAAGAATTCCGTGAAAAACTACAGATGAGGTTAAACCGTTATTCTGTGACTTTCTTTGGACAGAGATCTTCGTAACTCTCCTTTTTCTTGGCTGCCTTAAAAAAAACTGACTACTGCTTAAGAAAAAAAAAGCTTGTTTAAAAATGAAAGGGCGGAAAAAAATCCTTCAGCCAAACCGAAATGTGTACACACGTGTTGGCGTTCCTTACAGTGCAAACCCCCCCCCCCCACCCTGGAGCCTTCATCCCTGAATCCTGCCTCAAAAGACTGAGAGCAAGATCCCCCAGGGCCCAACATTCTCCAATGCTGCTGCTGTTCTGGTGCCCCCAGTTTCTTTCTTTCTTTCTCTCTCTCTCTCTCTCTCTCTCTGTCTCTCTCTCTCTCTCTCTCTCTCTCAGTGTCTCTCGACCGTGCTCCAGCCAGCCTGCCATCGCTGGCGGAGTCCCCCAGCCAGACAGCCGGTAGACGGGAGAGAAGCAGGGGGGGCGGCCGAGCTCCAGAGACACGCAGCCTCCTCCGCCGCTCGGAGGGAGGGAGGGCAAAAGGGGGGGGCCGGGTCATGTTCTCCACCCCCTCCCCACTGCCGAGGCTATACGTTGCTGTCCTCCAGGAGCGGCTCCTTGCCCTCGGCGCCCCCTGTCTGGGGGCAGTGGCTCTGCGCTCCGTTGCTGTGCTTCTTGTAGCCGCCCGAGCGGACGTTGAGGCCGCTGTGCTCCGGGATGAAGAGGGCCACCAGCAGGGAGAGCAGCACTGAGCACGCTCCGAACAGGAAGGGCGGCCCAGGGATGATGGCGCTCTGGAACCGGAGACAGCAAGCGGAGGGGTGTGAGGGCGTGAGCCACGAGCCAGGCATGGGCGATATACCACGCTGTTAACCATCGAATGCAGTAACAATAGTGGCCACTGTGTGGTGCATTACCTTCCTTCTCCTCTTCGTCTTTTTAATTTATGTCTGAAGCAGTTAGTAAATAACCAAACTAAACAGGCTGCGTGAAATGGTTCCAGAGAAAAAAAAAAGTTGCCACTGTTATCTGTTATATTGGATGTTGATAAGACAGCCAATCAGCACCAAAGTCATACAGCTTTCATGTGATCATGTGATGTGTTTTTGTCAATCACAAGGACTTGCTGTGGATTGGCTGTCTTATGGTCACCCAATAGATAACAGTGGTGATGTTCACGCGGCCTCTGAACTGTTGTTGTTTGACACCACGTCTGGTGTAATTACAGAGAAAAAGACGAAAAGAAAGGTAATACACCACACAGTGGCTATGACCGTCATTGTATCTAATAATTACCGTAGCGATATATCACTCATCCTTAAGGGCTACCATAGTTATGCAGTGGGCCTTAGAGGCAAGCTTTCCTATGATACACTGCAGAAAACCACCAATAGCAAATCTGTACAATTACAGCAGTGCTCCAGCACCTTGGCCACTTGGAGCCCTAATGAACAGACACAAAGCCAGTGTGCAGGTACTCTGGGAGTTAGAGGGCGGTCACCTCGTCAGTAGGGTTCGCCATGTTGGGCTTGCTGTCCTTGTCGGGGCTCTCCACGGCGTCCATCTCGTTCAGCTCCACGTGGAACAGGTAGAAGACAAACCCGTAGAGCGCCGGGCCCAGCCCGTTACACAGGCCCCGGATCCCTGTGATCATGCCCTGCACCACCCCTGAAAGCACAGAGACCAGCCTCTGCTTCACTGCCTGCTTCAGGCTCCGCTTCACTGCCTGCTTCAGGCTCCGCTTCACTGCCTGCTTCAGGCTCCGCTTCACTGCCTGCTTCAGGCTCTGCTTCACTGCCTGCTTCAAGCTCACCGTATTCACCACAACACTGCTTAACCCCTTGAAGAGCGGGCTTCTGGAATGTTTTTTCAATATTCTAAGTCAGTGTTCTAGAACACTCCATTCAATTCAGTTACCAGTAGCGATAGTTACATCAGCATCGGAATGTTCAGTCAAGAACATTCTAATCACAAAGTTGTGATCTCACAGCTTAAAAAGGTTAAACATCTTAAAACATGAGTGAGCTGTGCGGCTGTAGTGAATGCGCTCTCTGACTCACCCTGCTGGTCAGGGTCGGCGTTGCGGGACACGATGGCGCTGATGGCCGGAAACGTTATGCTGGACATGGCGGCCACGGCACCTGCTGCCCACATCATCCTGTAGAGCGAGATGGTGTAAGTGTCAGATGGTGTAAATGTTAGGGATAATTAAGTAATTAAGGCCAGAAGTAGGCATGAAAACCAGACATAGATGTGGCCCTCATTGCCCACCTCTGAGCTACGCTACGACTTTGGCACGGTGAGGATGTGACCCGAGGCTGTGATGGACACTGAAACACAGTGCTTTATCTGGACACACCACTCAGCAGGCCTGGACACACGCACTTCCATAACCTTTTCCAGAGAGTCAGCGGGACCGGGGAGAGATCCAGCCCACCGACTTTCACATTATAAACCACAGACATGAAGGTGTCCGGGAGTTGCGGGATTAAAAGATGTTTTATGTGCCGCGGACAGCCGCGTTTGTGCTGTACTCACACAGTGGAAATGAGACAATGGGGAGCAGGGCTGGAGCTGACGTTTACAACCGTCACGGCACTAAATAAAACGCCCCTTTCCAAAGAGGGCCGTTCGTAGTGTTTTATGAGCGCTGGCTCGGGCTAGCTGGACACGGTATCCCTGCCAGAGGAGCCAAACGCTGAGGAACGCGCATTCGCCACCTGATGAGACCAAGCATGCAGTCGCCTGCTCAGGGGCCGCATCGCACATCTTCCTACAAACCTCCCATTACAGAACGCACCGATCCCGTTTTACACCTGCACAAGAGAGGGAAATTAAACTGTTAATACCGCTTTTGAACGGATGCAGTCACAATGGCGGACAGCTGTCAGACAGCTGTAACAACACCACGGTGCATGATCAGAATGACCACAACAGCCCTGCTCATTATCACACAACTGCCGAATGAACATAAGAGCTTTGCGCATTGCACCAGAGGGACATGGCTGATTATGAAAGGACTCAGATTTGCTCCTTTGTAAAAGATGAAAGCTGGGCGCAAGTCAATCAGCTGTTACTGCCCACAAAGGGAGAGACCGCAGAATGAAGTCTAGAACATTCTGTCTTAAGCCAGCACCAAGTCCAGCATTTGATCTTTATCCCCGAGAGAAAGGCAATGTGACTGGTGGTGGTAGGCAAAGAGAGGCAGTGGGCAGAAAAGATCTACTTCTGTATTTGTGTTCGGCCATTGGGGGTTAAAAAAGGGGAAGTCTTTAAATCGGTCTGTTTCGTGTCTCATCTCGTATTTCTGGTTTACTATCAGAACAAGTGGATCTTAAAATTTTTACTTTTCTGAAAATATGAAATATCGCTGTTCCGACGTGATATTATAACAATTCATATTCTCAAAGTGATGAGGGCAATGGAGGACCTGACATTTTCAAAAGGGCACGCAAGTCTTTCTGGGATTGATCAGAACAACAGCAGGCTCCTGAGCAATAGGCTACACACGATGACATCATAGATTTATCTGGCCTGAATATCTTTACTCAGAGTACAGCCACTGCTGCAGTCACGCATTAGGGAAGCTTCTAATAAGAATCCGATGCGACACGCCACCATGTAATGTACCATATGACGTGTTTGGGGTTCAATCATTTAGACAAACAAAACCAACAAATCGTTACTTAAATATGAATGATTTATTTTCTTCAGCATATTTACAAGACAGGGAGCAAGAAAAGATTGATGGAATAGCAATCTCTCTTTATAACGAAACCTTTGCAATTCTGTGGAAGCTGCACACTTTAAACTTAAAAGCTGATATTTGTGTGTGTGTGTGTGTGTGTGCGCGCATGGGAAGGGGTGTCCATTATATTACTGAAAAGCAATGACAACATGAACTGAAAGCAAGCAGACCGCCGCTATGTTCAGGCCAAAACCAATAACAGTTTTAGCAGCAGGTTTCTTCACAGGTGTTAATTGTGCCATTAGTAAGACTGCCAATGTGGGAGTCGTTTTATTTTATTTTTTTAGATTCAGTTTTGCTGAAGCGGTGCTGGCTTATGACACATGCATGCCGGTATGCCTGTTTTGTAGCGTTTTATTGTGGTACGAGTGAATCGGTGTTGACGTATGTGACTAATTAGCAGATAGAGCAGGGTAACTGGTGGCAGCAAAAATCTGCACCGGCCCTGCAGGACTGGAGTTAAACTTGCACCCACACCGGCCCTGCAGGACTGGAGTTAAACCTGCAGACCCCCCCCGACACAGACTGCACGGGGTGCAGGGGAGACTCACCAGGGCTGTGACCCGAAGCCGTACCAGGCCAGCTGCAGGATCTGGAAGCCCAGGCCCAGCAGGATGGTGTTCTTGTTCCCAATGGAGCGCATCAGTATCCCCAGCACCACGGTCTGCAGAGAGGAGAGTCAGCTTCCTCCATCCACCCGCTCCACCTTCCACAACACCGCTGAGCGCTCGCTCAGTAAACCTGTCCTTACTACTGCTATCAGTCACCAGTGCCGGCTTTTAGTTCTGCCCTCTTCAATAAAACCCCCGTGCATCCTGTACCATTCACCGTCTCAAACGGCTTCACAGAAAACTCCAATTTAACAGGGAACCGCATTGCCTCATTTGCATTTCGTAAAGCTTGGGTTTTCACATGGAGAATGGGACCGCTGACCTGCGCCAAGATGGACAAGATCCCAACCACCGCGATGAACGCCGCCACCGTCTCCGAGGTGAAGCCGATGACCTGTGAGCGGAAGGAAATGAATGAGGCTTCCTCACAGAAACAGATGTCCTGCACCACTCCAACACACCAACAGAGGGCGACAAAGATGATCAGCAGTTTTTATTTATTTTTTTAATGTCTGAAACATCATCAGGATTATTGGAAATTATTTGAAGAAACTGACCCCCGATACAGTTTCAGGTGCATTAAATTTAGAACTTCTGAAATAAGAGCAATGTAAAATA
>NC_057936.1:21762705-21935205 GCF_018555375.3 Anguilla rostrata | reverse complement strand
CCAGCGGGAGTCTGCAGGCTTCCCTGTTCTCCGCGCTCGTCCTTGAGAAACGGCTCAAGGTTTCCTCCCGGGGAATGGGGGTGGGGGGGTAGACCTGTTTTCCGTGACCTTCCTTTCTCTGTCTCACCTGCTTTACTCGTCTCTCCTGTTCTACTCGCGGAAAAGAAGTTTCTCTTCCAAAACACACGAGGCTCCTGGAATTCATTCTGGAGGGATTTCTGCAGCCTTAGATGTTTTGTTTTCCCCCAGATGGCAGATAAAAGACAATCAAAGCACTGATGAAAGAAAGGACGCGTTTCTGTGGTTCTGTTCTTCTCACAAAAGGGCTGAATTAGCGTTGTCTGTCTGCAGCTCAGCGCACTCTCTCCTCGTTTAAAATGATGGAATGCAGGGATCAGTTCGCAATCTGCCCGAAACTCTTCTGTGAAATGCGCCTTTGTGTGTCGCATTGTTTCTATAAAAAATAGTTCCTGGAATACGGTCGGCCCACATACACTATTTTGAAACATAAATAAATCATTAAAAATCTGGCTTCCAGAGAGAAGCGGCTGAAGGGCCCTGCTTTGCAGCCTGGTCTGTGATGCGCAGAGCAGTGACGAGCCCTGGCGTGTTCCCCTGCCCCTCTGCTCCGTGCCTGGCTGAGCCCGGGCTGTGTGCAGCAGGAAACCTGCGCATCGACCAGCACGTTTGCCGCTTCCCCCCCCCGCCGCGGACTCCGTGCTCGCGGCGGCGTTCGGCCTCCGCTTCTCAGAACGCCACAGCCGGGGCACAGGAAGGAGGGCAGGGGGAGGGGACGGGGGGACGGGGGGACGGGGGGGGGGGCGTGGGAGAGAGCAGGGGGGTTTTCTCACATAATCGCTCAGAGCTTACTGACCACACAGGAGAGAGAGAGACACGGTAAACACAGGACGGATGAGTGCCAGCCCGCTGCCAAAACATCCGCGTCCGCTCAGCGACCGGCAGCGTGTTGTGTCAGGCCGTCTCCGCTCAGCGCCTCTCGCTACGCTCATCTGAAGCGCGTCAGTCAGTGCGCTCCGATGGCGAAATGCTCCTTGCCTGAATCAGTGCCCCCTCACCTGAATCACCCGGGGGGGTTGCTTGTGCATGATTCAGCGTGAGATTGCTTCATCAAGCCTTCCTACAGATTCTGCAGACTGTTTAAAAAAATTTTTTTAAAAAAAGATTGGGAGTCAGAAATCTGTGCCAACTCCAAAGTACAGGGAATGGGGAAGGTGGTGTCTCTCACGAAAGGATCAGCAGATTATTTTTTTGTCCGTTGGTGCAAAAGGACCCGCCTTTTCAGGATTTGTGTTTTCTTTTCCCAAGTCTCTAAACAGCCTCCAGGAGGGTTTTGACTAATTTGTGTGTGAAGTGTGTGGGAGCAGGCAGGGTGCCCAGTATCACATGACAGTGAGCTGTGAGAGAGGGTGGAAGACAGAGGGATGGAGTCAGGGAGAGGCCTGGGAACAGGGCTGTTGTTTACAGGCCCCGTCTCTGCCTGCTGCTGGGAGCTGAGTTTCTGTGGTATTCCATAGGCTGGTTTCCCCCTAAGCCTCTGCAGTCTGGCCCCTTGTGTTTTTAGGCTCGTCTTCCAACATGCCGAAACATTCTGTGCTCTAGAGTTGATTCGCGAGAATTTAACTGTCAGATAAAATAAAAAAATGAAAGATCATTTTTTAATATGCTCTGTTAGTTTATCTTATGAGACCCTGCAGTGATTTGTACTTGTTGTGCTCTGAATTACGTAGGATCGTATGCAGTAGCATTTTTCTTTATTTCTAAATTTGGAGTTGTAACCGTCAGCCGATCGTATCTGCCGCATCCTCAGAAGGATGTGCTGTTGATTTAAGAGGCCAAGCACTAGCGCGCTCTTCCTCGGAAGCGCCTGTGGAAATGCAGCCGCCTGCGAGCCGCCAGCTAAACTGCTGCTCAGCCTGCGAGCCTCCAGCTAAACTGCTGCTGCTGCTCAGCCTGCAAGCCGCTAGCTAAACCTTTCTCAGCTGGCCAGCTAATCTGCGGCCACTGCACGCAGCTAACTGCTGCTCAGCCTGCGAGCCGCCAGCTAAACTGCTTGCTCAGCCTGCGAGCCGCCAGCTAAACTGCTGCTCAGCCTGCGAGCCGCCAGCTAAACTGCTGCTCAGCCTGCGAGCCGCCAGCTAAACTGCTGCTCATCCTGCGAGCCGCCAGCTAAACTGCTGCTGCTGCTCATCCTGCGAGCCGCCAGCTAAACTGCTGCTCATCCTGCGAGCCGCCAGCTAAACTGCTGCTGCTGCTCAGCCTGTGAGCCGCCAGCTAAACTGCTGCTGCTGCTCATCCTGCGAGCCACCAGCTAAACTGCTGCTGCTGCTCAGCCTTACGAGCCTCCAGCTAAACTGCTGCTCAGCCTGCGAGCCTCCAGCTAAACTGCTGCTCATCCTGCGAGCCGCCAGCTAAACTGCTGCTGCTGCTCATCCTGTGAGCCGCCAGCTAAACTGCTGCTCAGCCTGCGAGCCGCCAGCTGAACTGCTGCTGCTAGCCCCAGCTACTGCGCTGCTACCTGAGCCCAGCTAAACTGCTGCTGCTGCTCATCCTGCGAGCCGCCAGCTAAACTGCTGCTGCTGCTCAGCCTGCGAGCCTCCAGCTAAACTGCTGCTGCTGCTCAGCCTGCGAGCCTCCAGCTAAACTGCTGCTCAGCCTGCGAGCCGCCAGCTAAACTGCTGCTCATCCTGCGAGCCGCCAGCTAAACTGCTGCTGCTGCTCATCCTGCGAGCCGCCAGCTAAACTGCTGCTCAGCCTGCGAGCCGCCAGCTAAACTGCTGCTCAGCCTGCGAGCCGCCAGCTAAACTGCTGCTGCTGCTCAGCCTGCGAGCCGCCAGCTAAACTGCTGCTCATCCTGCGAGCCGCCAGCTAAACTGCTGCTCATCCTGCGAGCCGCCAGCTAAACTGCTGCTCATCCTGCGAGCCGCCAGCTAAACTGCTGGTGCTGCTCAGCCTGTGAGCCGCCAGCTAAACTGCTGCTGCTGGTCATCCTGTGAGCCGCCCGCTAAACTGCTGCTCAGCCTGCGAGCCGCCAGCTAAACTGCTGCTGCTGCTCAGCCTGCGAGCCGCCCGCTAAACTGCTGCTCATCCTGCGAGCCGCCAGCTAAACTGCTGCTCATCCTGTGAGCCTCCAGCTAAACTGCCGCTCAGCCTGCGAGCCGCCCGCTAAACTGCTGCTCAGCCTGCGAGCCGCCAGCTAAACTGCTGCTTATCCTGCGAGCCGCCAGCTAAACTGCTGCTCATCCTGCGAGCCTGTAGTTATCGTACAGGAGGGCCGTACCGCCTACCGAGCAGCCACACAGCCAGCTGGTGTGCAGCCAGCGTCCAGCCGATACAATAGCACAAGTTCCTGTTGTGCAAAAATGTGGGAGTGGCTTGCCCATCTGAATCCCATCGTTCCCTGGGCACTTGTGCGCTGTCCTGTGGGACTCCCAGCCACACTCAGGATTCAGTCAGGCACTCAGCTCGTCTAATTTTACCTCTTCTATTCTCCTCGTTTTATCGTTCATTAAAATGTAAAAAGATGAGAAATTGGCCTTTGAATCGTGACGGGCCGTTCTGCCCAGAAGAGAACGCTCCCACCGTTATTTCTGGCTTCCAGTTCATTTGTCAATTGACGGTCAGCTGTGGGCGTTTTTAAAACCGCAATACGACAAGGGACTGCGTCAGCTAGGCTGGCTAAAGTAAACCCACTGTACTGTGTAAGAAAAGTAGCCGTTGGCTAATTCCTTGGTAATTTTAGAAAGCTAGCTGAACAGATAGGCCGGTGAAACTTTTTTTTATTTGCTAAGACGTTGTTAGCAGTACTACAGCCAGATTATTAAACGTGCCACTGGCTCTAGCATGCTTACTGTACAAGTAAGGGCTAGCAAGCTTTTTGAAGAACATCCAGTAAACAAATGCATTGCAGAAAATGGGTTGAATGCCTTAATGGTTCAATTGCATTGGATCCATTTCTCCAGCATCTAGGTGCTAATTGCGTGAGATGCACACGATTGTATTGATTATTTACACATGTTGTTTGCCTGCAGTACATAATCAACATAAGGACTGAAACGGTCTTTGCTGTTCTGGGACAATTACGTTCTGCTCCATTACTGTGAACTGCACTCAGTTATTGTATGTTGCATTTTCCTTATCTGGCGGTTTACCAGTGAAGGGAGTCAAGTTGTTCATTCCTTTGTGCCTCAGAACAGCTTGACCCAGCAAGCTCGACACCTGAATGGGAATTAAATAGTTCCTTATTTCTGAAAGGGACAGGGGATTCTAGCTTGTGGGTGGAGAGGGGCGGGGGGGGCATCTGGAATAAAAGCAGGTTCATCCAGGCAGCACTAACTGTCCCTTTTGAATTTGCACATTTGGTTCCCTTTTCAACAGTCATGTGACATTCTTAAGCTTTCTCCAGCACTAGTCAGCTCTAGTGACTGAACAGCTAGGCTGCTTTGTTTTGGCCGACTCTTTGTGCTTGACATAAGGCATTTTGGCGGTTTGCCGCACCGGTAGGAATGGTGAAATTATTGTTTGTCCCTGTGGATCCACATGATTTGCATGCAATGTCAAATGATCGGTTTGGTCACCCAGCCTATGAAAGGCACCTATTACAGTAAACTGCAGCCTGCAGCCCCGGGGGCTTGTCCCGGCCCTCTTTAAAAAAAAGGCTCATTAAACGGGCCCAGCTGTGGGAGCGCTGCTCTTTTGTCAGGGTCTGCTTGTTTGTCAGGGCCATTACTGAAGTGGGAGCGCGGTCAGGGCTCGGTCGGGAGGAACGGCGAATCCCAGGACCGCTCCCTCCTCTCCACCTCGGCGCTCCAGACATGTGGCATTTATACCGACTCCAAAACACATCCTCCTTTCTTTAAAAAAAAAAAAAGAAAAAGAAAAAAATTCCCTGAAAGGCTGGTGTGGGGAAAACCGGGCCCGAACTATTTATCCCTCTTCACTAACCCTGCAGACGCCTGACCTTTTTCTCCGTGCTCGTCCGCACGATTTCAGTTTTGAGCAGCGTGCGCTGGGCTCCGGGCCTGAGAGCGTACGTTTTTTCGTTTTTTTGTTTTTTTTTCGTTCTTTTGGCGCCTCTTTCGCCCCCGTCTGCTCGGATTGCGCGGGGGCCCTGGGCTCTCTCTCCTCTCTTTCCCCTCCGTCTCTCCTCCCAGACGGGCTTACGGCTTGCTGACTCCAAGCGGGGTTTTTTTGCGAGCCAGTCAGCAGGTTTGCTCTGTGAAGTCATGACTCTCCTCATGTGTGTGCGTTTGTGTGCCAGAGCCGCCCGGCTCAGCCCACGGGGCAGTGCCGGCCAAAAATGCAAATCTGTGCACCACAGGCAACCCCAGGTCCTAACTATTAATAATCGCCTGAGTTCCCTTCTCTCCCCCTCCCAACTCAGGGGCTGACCCACTTTATCAGCACACTCTGTTCATCTAAATGCAGTAAAATTGCATTAGCTGTTACTTATAAAACAATAGCTATTACCTGTAACACAATAGTTCCCCATTTTGTTTAAAATACAAGAAAATGCAAAGTCCTTTAGTACTTTGTTAACTGGTAATGCATTGAAATGTTGCACATTGTTACCCGTTGCAGCAGGAGAGGAATGACAGTTTCTTGGGTTGTTTTCTAACTCTGCAGGAGCTCCGGAGTCATTGAACTTTAGTTGATGGGGGCCCTCAGCGACCCGGTGACTTAACCCCTTTTCATTAAACTGTGATTAGTGAAGACTTACTGAGGTCTGTTTCATTTCGATTGGTCAGCATTTCATTAGCACTTGCTTCTGGGAAGTGAGGAAATATAAACTGAGAGAAATAAAATGAAAGCTCAAGATTAATTTTTTGTTTTCAGCATCAGATGTTTTTATGCTGTAGTTGTACTATCAAGGATTACATCCTTTAACAAATTTGACAAACTTATAATTGAGCTAGAAAACTTCTCTTATGCAAAACTGGGGGAAATTTTCTTGGGGGCGGGCTAAGTAGTTCCTCTCTTGACACGCATGCACACGCACACACACGCGCTCATGCACACACGCACACACACACACACACACAATTAAAAAAAAAAAAGATTAAGGACAAGAGACTTAAATCATAACTTCTTATCTCTAAGATCAGTCACAGTACACCCAAATGAGCCGGTGAACGAAGAGCACATTTGATTCAGCAGTGTTAAACTTCTGAGCTGTGCTTCCTGTGATATCGCTTTAAATATATGCTACACACAGTAGATTTGCACATGCACACCTCTTGGTCATTGGCGTTAGGATTTCATATTATTTATCAGCAGCTGAACCTACAGAAGATTTAAATGCATTATCCTAAAAGAATGTGCCACACACGAAAATGAAGGTCAGTAATAATGCATAACTCCCTCTTATGCCCTCATTGTTATGTGCAGCCGATCCCTTGGCCAGTGTCATGTTGTGTTTTCGGTTGGTTATGTGCAATGCCAGCGTTGTGTAAACACATCGAGTCAGAAGGAGATTGAATTCAGTCTGACTGATGGATGCTTTTAACGAACAGAGTGGGCGGCCTTGATTCCCAGCTCTCCCCCTGATCAGGTGCCTTCCAGTATATCGCTTTCACAACAACCTCCCCCCCCCCCCCCCCAATGTGAGAGAGAGAGGAAAAAAAGAGAAATGTGAGGCTGGGAGGGTGTCACACACACACTCATATCGTTCTTCGATCTCAGCTATCCCTTTTTCTCCCTCCCTCTCTCCCTCTCACTCGCTTTCTGTTCGGGGTCGTCTGATCTCAGCCGCAGTCTTGTGCTTCGGTGAGATCATGCACAGTCACCCCCGTCACATGAGATAATCTGACTAACAAGACCCCAAGCCCCCCCACTCCCCCTTTCTCCCTCGTGCTCCTGAGCCGCTGCTCCCGACAACTGGAGTCATCGCGCTCTCCGCTTCCCGGAACGGCCTGAGGAGGGAGAGGGGACGGCGCATGCGTGCGCGAGCGAGCCGGCCCATTGTTTCGTAGCGCCCCGGTGGTGATGTCAGCTTACATTTCCACAGCTGAGCTCAGCTCCGGAGAGGGAGGTGGCCGCTCGCCAGAGCCGTTGCTCACTGATAGGGAGGGAGCTGTTTAGGGAGTATGACATCAGCAGCTGGGAGAGAGAAGGGCAGCTTTTTTTTTTTTTTTCCTCCTTGCCCCCCCCCCCCCCCATTTGTTTGGCTGTGGCAGCCCCATTGTGAGGCCACTCTTCGTCATATCACAAGGCGCGCTGTCCTTTTATGGTGTGAGAGTGAAAAAAGCAGTGGACCAGAAATGGGAGGATGCCACTCGTGGTCGCCGCGAGGAGTCAGATAAACAACTTCAGTGGGACTTTCCTCAACAACGGGGCCTTGGCTTCGCTCTTGTAATTGACTATTAATAGTAGAAATGACTCAAAAGTGGTGATGTTTTTCTGCCTTTTTGCATGGAACAGCCATTCGGGGGCCGGTGCTTGGAAGTCCTAAAAGGTCAGAGATTGGGGCTGTGATTGGTGCTTCGCGAGAAGTTGAGTCCTCTGTGCTGTGATCCACGGTGCTGTCTGTTACTCACTCAAAAGAAAACAACGGAGCTGCTTGTTCATCACTGCTTGTTATTCTCCCTCGTGTTTTTCACTTTCTGCCATTAGAACGTGTTATTCTTCCTTCTTCTGCAAACCTAAAAAAGCACCCCAGTCAGGGCTTTCTAGTTATTTGGATCGTAAGCACTTCCTGGAGGGGAAATTAATTCAAACCAGCATTGCTTTCAAGAAATGGAATCTCCATAAGGAGGTCCACATACTGAAACACCTGCTAGTTGGCCCATTGCTTTGCACAGGACATTAGTTCACTGTGCACACATATCCAACATGGCCGAACCTGGGCACTTGCTCCTTTACAAAAGAAAACCTTCTGCATTTGCAAAAATGGGGTTTTTTAAAGTCTCATGTTCTCCGCTGTATCAGGGGTCATTTCCTCTTTCCACTCACGAGTTGGCGATGGTGGTTTCACCCGGAGGACTGCAGGGAGCATGTGCGCAGTGTCACAAGAGTCTGCTGTGTCAGAGTGACACAGCAACTCCCAGAGTCACAGGTGTAGGCATGAAGAACAAATCCACACAAACATGTGCACGCTCTCTCCCTCATTCCTTGCATGCATACACAGATACGTAAACACGCTGCCAACCACAGTCAGAGTAAATAATTAGCTTGGATGCCCATTTGTTTGGAGTGAATCCTCATTTACAGCCAGCCTGACTCATGGGCCCATATCAAGTTTTATTCCATCTAATTATTTTTGAGAACTTCTTTTGAGGGCGGGGCTGGCATTTCTGAAATTGAAAGTTGGATTAGAGACATGGTGCTCTCATCATGACTCCTCACCCTTTTATTTCGGAGGAATTTCTCAGAAGAAAGGAGCTGTGGAAGAATCCTAAACGACACCCGGTTTACTTATTTAAAAACAACGCATCGCACTTCACGTTCTTTGCGACAGCCGCAGCTGCTCTGCTCTGTGCTGTACTCTGCGCGTTGCCGTGGGGACGGTTGTATGTTTTTGGGATATTTCGGGGCTCATGCTCCGTTACCGTGCAGCGCTGCGCTCAGTAGCCGCAGGACGGCGTCCGGCGCTCGCCGCCTGCGTTCCCCTGCGCAGATCTGCGCAGTCAGAGCGGGAGCCTCGAGCGCCAGCCCGGGGACCGGCAGCCCTGCGCAGATCACAGGACGCCGCTGGAATTCCACCGCGCCGTCGAAGGAGAGGAAGGAATTCGGCACGAGCGCGAGGAAGCCTGGAGAGCCGCCCGTCCCGCGCGCCGCCCGGCGTCTTTGGCGGGCGGCGGCGGCGGCGGCGGCGGCTTTGATTTAACGCCACATGCTGTTCCAGCGGCGAGCAGATAGCACGCAGACATCCATCCGCCGGTGACGGGGAAGCGCGTCACCCCGCAGAGCTGGCCTGATCCAGGGAGATCAGAATCACCGAGCGCCTGACATCCCCGTCATTCTCTCTGAATGCCGTAAGAGGCATGCTGTGCTGAATTGCTGAATGCTTCCCGTGAGGCCCCCTGGTTTTCACAGTGCATGTTTATGGGACGTGCAGAAGCCTTTGGAATGTGCCTTTTCTCCAGGGAGGCCATAGGTGAGAGCAGCAGTATAAAGTGCTGTGTATCATTCTGGCCTTATCGGAATGTGACCGTGCGCGAGTCTTAGAACCCTCCTGCGCCCGGTGCGATCGTGCGCGGGCTGAGCGGGGTTTGAATCCTGCACGGCGGCTTCCGGCGACGCTCTGCCGTTTGTGAGTCCTTTGTTTTAGGGTGGCGGGAGGGACAAGGCATTAGGAGTATGTGGAGCGGAAGGTGCAGGCAGAGAGAGAGAGACTGGCACAGAGGGGAAGGAGCCAGGAGGGAGTTCATATCACAGAGGGCTAATTACAGGAAGCGCCTATCTTCTCATAAGAGCAGCATTCCAACAAGTGGAGAAGGAGCTGCCTGTTCAGCAGACTGGCTCTGGAAAGCCAGACCGTGTAGTGTAGTGTGGAGGTGGAGGGGGGGGGGGGTTGGCCGTTTGGGAGTGGCCGGTCTGAGGCATGTGGATTTTTCGGCATGGGTAGGGAGGGAGGGTGTGGGACCCTTCGGAGGGTGGAAAAGTGTAACCAGTTAGATGAACTTCGAGGAAAAATGGAAAAGTGCAGCTCCCTGGAGAGCGGGGGGGGTTCTGGGCGCCTTGCTGGCAGACCCCCCCTCCCCCCCCCCCCATTCCTCTTCTCTAGCGGTCTTTCCCCCCAAAGCGCAGGGCAGCTCTGGGGCTGCAGCACAAAGGCTGGAGTGTGCGCAGGCCGCACTGCCACTGGGCCCTTTGTGCGCTCGGGCCTAATTTACCTTGTGATATTTCAGATGCATTCCAGGGGTTTCTCGGCCTCAAGGTCCCGCTGTCTCCCGCAGCGCCGCTGTGTGTTTAAGAGTCCCGCCGCCTAATCGCAGCCTAATCGCGCCGTCGCCCAAAGAGAGAGAGCCGGGACTATGCCCCAGCACACCCGAACCCTTGTTTTGGGCCACGCCGCGCGGTCACGCATTTAATGGCCCATTTTCTGTCCCCTGCGTGCAGTGCCTGCAGATCAATGAGTTTTGTCTTTGCTCCAAAAAAAAAGACTTGCAGCAGAAGTTTTCTTTTTTTTTTCTTCCTGGAAACTTTGATGCTTGGGCCCCCGTGCCCCCTTCTCCCTCCTGGTTTTCCACTGTTTGTCCTTTGGATTTACATTTCCAGGTACGGCCCTACGAGGAAGGGGGCTCTTATCTTATCTGAGAGCCCTGCTGTGGAATGCTCTTTTTCCTCCCGCCTTTGTCCAGGTGGCGGGTCCTCTCTCCTTCCCCAACCGCGTGGGGGGGCCCTGGAGAGAGCGAGTCCAGCCCCAATGGCAAACAGGTGGGGTTGACACCTAGTTGTAAACTGCGGCTGACGTAGCGTCACCCCCCTCTGGGACCTCTGCACACCCCCCCGCCCTGCCCCATCCCTCTCCGGGAGAGCGCATCTGAGCGCGGGGGATGACAGTGTAGTGTAATGGCTAAGGAGCTGGTCTTGTAACCTAAAGGTCACAGGTTCGAATCCCGGGTTGGACACTGCCATTGTACCCTTGAGCAAGCAAGGTACTTAACCTACACTGCTTCAGTATATATGTAAATGCTGTTCAACACATTGTGTAAGTCGCTCTGGATAAGAGCGTCTGCTAAACGCCTGTAATGTAATGTAATGGGGGGCAGTCACAGCTGTCGCGTTGAGCTCCTGGCCGCTGTCTTTCGCCGGCTGATTTACGGTGGCGTTGGGCTCGGCGGCTGTAAGTGAGGCATTTTAAACAGCCCCCTGTGTCATAGGAGCACACCGAGCAGAGGAATGACGGAACCTGCCGTACGAGTTCTGCTTCATATCAGTGCGAAGGTCTTCAAAACAGAGTCTGGTTGAACATGCGTCGCGATGGGAGAGAGCTGCATCAACGTTTTAGCGTAGCCTGAAGTCAAAGTCTGGAAACAGGGTTTTTTGTTTTGCTTTCAAATGCCGCGGTGTAAGCTAGAACAGCACTATGTGCACATTTTTATCAGAAGATTTATAAGACGAAGGCATGCGTGTGCAACTTAAAACTGCTAGTTAGCAGTTTAGAACTGTAGATAGTTTCTCATTAATATTAGCCTTGTGGGAGGTCTGAAGGTATGCCCAACATGCTGTTTGTCCTCATGCATTAGCACGATGGATGCAGTTTCAGAACTGTTGGTGGCAGTACTTGCTGAGAGCAATTGTCTTTTTGCCTCAGCAAGGACGATAATGGAAGGATCCATATATCCATTGCTGCTTATCATTTATTCATCCTGGGGTGCATTTTCAAGCGGAGCGCTTCTGTTTTGACAACCAGGTTCAGTTCCTGGAAACCAGCGCATGTTGTCCAAGGGAGTGACGGTTCCTAATGTAAAGACAAAGCCCAGGCATTGAGGTCTTTTCAGGGGCCCTGTATTTCTAGGAAAAGCTCAAAAAATGCGGGTGAGGGGTGAGCAGCTCTGTGTTTCGGTGGGAGGTGCAAGGGTTGGGTGGGTGGGTTGGGTGGGTGGTGGGGGGGGGGGTCGGTGTCTGCTTGCATGAGGAAAATCTGACAGCCTGGCCACAGTTTTCCCTGTGTTCGCCCTCCGAGGAAAATGACACAGTTGTATATGTGCATACACGCACGTTCATTGCCAGTTTTTTTTTTTTTCAAGGTGTCTGTTCCCTTGAAAAAACATATTTTTTTTGTCTTGTTTCCCCGTGTAGCTAGGGAAAAGTATCTCAAATAAGGGCGTGTTAGCTCCTTGCTATTTTCGATGGTTTCCCTGGTATTCTGACAGCAGCAAACGCACCACCTACCTGAAGGGTAACTGATTTGGTGTCTGACTCGTGTGTAAAACTTTTCATTTATCGGGAACAAACTGCGTGCATTTTTCTTGGACTGCAGGCATCGACTCCTCTCCAAGTGTAGCATTGTGTCCCTCTGGCAGCAAGCTGTGCATATGCAGCCGAGCCTGACTGCTGTAGGTCCCCCCTGCCGCAGTTCTCCAGACCTCTTCTGCAGAACTTAGGAAGAATCTGCGAAGGCGCCTGGGTTATGTCAGGCCACGTGCGGACCCGCGGCGGCCCTGTTTCTGCATGAGGGAGGGGTCAGCGGCGAGGAGACGGAGGCTTTTACAGGGAATAGGGGCCGGCCGCTCTCTCCTGACCGCTGCGCTTTGGCGAATCCCCCAGAACCCTCTCTCCCTGCAGGGCAGAGCAGTCCGCCGCTGCCGCTGCCGCTTCCTAGAACAGGTTTAATTAATCAGGGTAATCCCGTAAGCCCTGAGCCCGGGGTGCAGGGCCCTGAGCCTGGGCAGAAAGTTCTGGAAATCAGCTGAGGGAACCACCACAACACATGCCTTAAATAACAGTCTTAGGGAGGACACCTGCCGCATAAAGCAGCGTCTTACAGAGGACTCAGGAACTGGGGGCGGACACAAGACACAAATAGCCTCTTGTCGCCACGCCGAGCATCATTGCAAATGATGAATTTTCCATGCGTTCTCAGTGTGACAATTGACAAAGTCCTTTTCTTGGGGCGTTGCGCAGTGTGACTGCTGCGTAGCTTGCTTATGTAACTCACCTGTGTTTATCACTCAAGATAGGGGTTTAATCATAATTCAATTAGCAGCCCTTCAGCTTGCAGTGAAATACTTTCTTCCCCATATAAATCTCTAATGCACGTCAATAAAAACGTGTAAGGGATATAATCTGGATTTATGAGCGTGCTTAATTAACGAGCGATATGTTTTTTTAATTATTTATTTATAAAGCTGTATTAAAGCTAGCTGGGTACCGCTGTGAGTACAGTTCCCACTCTGTGCCTTTGTGTTGAGTTTATAAACAAGGCCAGCCGAGAATTGGCCCAGTTACACACATCCAGGCCACAGACCTGCCAATCCCTCCACGTGGCGCTGCATTAGCCCAAGCCTGACCCTCACGCACACTCACTGATACTTATCTCATCCTGAGAGCCAGACTGTGTGCGTGTGTGTGTGTGTGTGCGTGTGTGCGTGTGTGTACATGTGTGTATGTGTGTGTGCGCGTGCGTGTGCACGTGTCTGTATGTGTGTGTGTGCGCGGTGGCGTGTGTGTGGTGCATGTGCACGTGTGTGCACGTGTGTGTGTGTGTGTGTGGAGACCACGTCTCTTAAGTACACAAATAAACTCAGTGTATCTGACTTGCTTAGCATGTTCCCTGGAACAGCCGAATGATGTCAGAATTGAAGTAAAGTTTATGTGAATGGTGTTTTGAAAGTGCTCCCAGTACGCAGTGCTGAGTCGGCCATGTTGAGGTTCCTGTGGCTGGTGACACTTCAGTTAGGAGCTATCCCATAATGCTCACCCAGTCTGTTCCTAAATGTGCTGTACCTGCTGAAGTATCCTCTTTGTGTCTTCTGCTTTCAGGGGGATACACATGTACCGTCTTTCACCATAACACACGCACTTCCTGTCCGGCCCGTGTTTGACAGTAACTAGCGATGTGTCAATGCGCTGGGCGGATGAGCTGCTGCAGCCGTCGCTGTATTGTTCAGGTCTCAGAAGTCTGAGGGAAAGGTGTCTTGTTAGTTCTGACACGCTGTTCTGAGCTGTAGTGGGAAAGAGTGGGCTTCGCTCCTCACAGTGCGTTCAGGCGGCAGGACAAGCAGGCTGCCCGAGGCGCTCCTTGTGTGAGCAGCGCAGACTGTGTGTGTGTGTGTGTGTGGGGCGACATAGCTCAGGAGGTAAGACATGTTGGCGTCGAAGGGTTGCGGTTCAACCGCCTGTGCATGTTGAGTGCCTGAGCAGGAACCTACCTAACTGCTCTGGCGAATGAGAGGCATCCATTGTAGCGTTGGATAAGCGCATAAATGCAGTCATTTCCCATTTCCCATGCGTGTGTTTGTGCCTGTGTGTGCGTGCATGCATGTGTCTGCGGCTGTGCGTGTGTGTGTGTGTGTGCGTGTCTGTGTGCATGCATGCGTCTGTTTCTGTGTGTACATGCTTGTGTGTGTGTATGTGTGTGAGTGCGCGTAAGTGAGTCTGTGGTTGTGAGTGTGTGTGAGTGTGTGTGTGCGTGCGTGCCGTGCATGTGTGTGTGTGAGTGTGTGTGTTCGCGCGCCTGCTCTCAGTGCACAGCACTCATTCGCTCGGTTATCTACACAGCAAGCAGCTGAAGGCCTGGACTGCAGATTTGCACCATCATTCATTATTTTCCCAAGCGGAGCTATTTGTAGCTCGTTAGTTTCCTCAGACACTTGGTCCCGCAGGCCCGAGTGAGAGAGCAGAGAGATAAGGGTGCGGTGGTCTGCAGGGCGGCTCTCTCCTTACAATGGACGGCACGCACCTGTTAACAGCGGAAGTGAGATTGATGAGGGTGCCGTCAGGGCGAGTGGGAGGTTTGGCAGAGCAGGGTGGTCCATCTCACATGCCTGTGTCGGGGGAATGAGCAAATCACGCTCGAGGTGAATTGAGATGTCAAGGGAAAGTGTCCATTAGCATGCAACTTTGACCCGCAAACAGTTGTGAAAGCAGGAACGTACAAAAAAAAAAAAATCATATGGCATCTCATATTTATGTCTCCTTCCTAGTGTAATTCATTGCTTGAGCAAATGTTAATACCCTATAATAAGACTTGAACGTTAGTGTTAGCTAATGCTGTGCATGTAGTGGGGCTCCCTGATTTTTCTTTAGTGGTTTTTTTCTGTCCGTTGATCCAGGTGTCATGAAGACGTTTTTAATAGTTCCTGCAGTTTTTTTTTTGTTTTTTTTCACTAGCGCTCACTCACCACCTTAGCCTGAGTGCCATGGAGATGCAGTAAACAAAACAAGATCATGCCGATCCAGACATGGAGACAGCGCTGCGGAGTCAGACGCTGGAGCACACGCTCGCTCTCTCGCGCACAGACGGGCGATCGCGCGGCCGCCCCCGGCTCTCCCCTCAGCTCGGGTCGGGGCGGGGCGCGGGGACAGCTGTTTAGTGTAGCGCACAGACATCACCTCACCGAGACGGCTCATGCACATGTTTTAGTCATCCCAAACTCTCTCTGCAGATAGCAGGTGTTGCTCTCTGAGCTCACCGGCAGGGCTTTCCCTTTCCGCAGCCTGCATGTGGCGGCTCACGTAGACTCGGAAAGGAGCCAAAATGGCTCACTCAGCCTTTAGGAACTATTTACTGCCATTTGTGCATGTGTTGTCATTCTTCAGTCTAAGCTTGGTTTATATGAAACAACGTAGTGAAATTTCTTACTACACCTCGGAAATGTCATGGCTTTATATGTAACTGCATTGCTGAGTTTCTTTATTTTTAAGTTTTTATTTAATGTTATTTGCAAAGTGACAGGTTTAGAAGGCTACAGAATTTCCATTATTTTTTGTGTTGCTGCCGATGCTGTGTATCGTGTAAGCTGATTGGTCGGATATTGTTGGCCTGCTTGTTTTTAGAGATGGTGTTTGCTCTGATGCAGTGGGCTCCCATAATAGCAACGACTGTTCTGTGAGTTGCTTTGTTATCAGTGCAAGTCAAGCTGCATAATGTCTTCATTGTGAATGTGTGCTGAAATGGTTTTGTTTGGGTTGCGTTTAATAGCCTGTGGGATCAAGTAAGGGCTTGAGCCGGGGGATGACATATTCACACAGTCAAAGTGCAGCAGTCATGTGCTGTTAATGACAGCATTCGCAGGCTATTCTGGGCACAGCTGTTTTTGTCTGACTTCAGCCTCTTCAGCGTTTTTGTAATGATGGGAATATTGTGTTTGGTGCTTACTGTGACATCGTCTTGGATTCGGTCCACATTCGTTGTTAAATGTGGACCGAATCAAAGCATCGTATCAAAGACGTGTTTTCTTCTTATCTATTGCTGTTGGCAAGTTCAGTAATCCACTAATTTGGAAATATGTTTACATTGAGCAAATTTATCTTGCATTTAACTGAGGGTCAGATTTTCACATTTTAAAGATGTGGATTGAAACTAGGACATTGTGCAGATGTAGATATTGCATGTGTCTTTCCTTCTGTTTTGAGAATTGCTTTGGCAATTCATGACGCAAGCACTTTCTCAAGGCTGTTCCAGCTGCAGGCTGTCAAATGGACTTGCACCTGTAGCTCCTTGCTGAAATGTTCAGTTCTCTAAACATGACTACACGCTGTTTCCCAGCTTTTACCCACAAATGCTTTCCTGCTACACAGGAAATTCAATGCAGCAGAATTACGCAGAGCAGAGGAAGCACACGTCTTGACCTATAATTAATTTGATTTTAATGGTTTATTAATTTTCCCCTCTGTTTGTCCCCATCTATCTGTCTATCTGTCTCTCTCTCTGTCAATCTGTCTTTTTTTTTTTTATATAGTGTTTTCTCATTGGCCCGGTCTGTGAACCAATGGCAGAGAATGTCGACGACTAATAACATAGCACAGGCCCGGAAACTGGTGGAGCAGCTGCGGATCGAGGCTGGGATCGAGCGCATCAAGGTACGCCGTCTCCTTTGTCCTGTGTGACGCACGGGCAGAGGCACCACTGTGAGCTACTGCAGGCAGAGCACGGGCCTGTGACTCTCAGTACGTGCTCGCGTGCTCCCTGACACCTCACACAGAAACGCATTGTAATGGGAGATCTGAGTTCTGATTGTGCCCCGAGTTCTGTACTGTCATGTTCCCACTTGGTTTCTACACCACCACAATTTTCTTTCCTGACGTGATTTTTGTGGCCGTTTTTTCTGTCTTTTTTCTTTTGTACTACAAAATACCGTTTTGCTTCTGCCGCCCACTCAATCTCTTTTCTCCTCTCTGCCTGCCCGCCTTTGTCTTTCCGCTCTGTCGCTTCCCTCCCAGGTGTCGAAGGCCGCGGCAGACCTAATGAACTACTGTGAGCAGCATGCCCGCAACGATCCTCTGCTGGTGGGAGTCCCGGCCAGTGAGAATCCTTTTAAAGACAAAAAGCCTTGCATCATCCTATAGCTTTGCCCGAAAGGCCCTGCTGCCCCGCCCACCCCTCCCTCAGATACCGCCCAGCAACAGGCTCTGGGCGTGACTAGTCAAACACTACTTTTGACCTGAAATGTACCACGCTCAATGCTCTGGACAACTCAACAATTTAACTGTGAAGGAAATAGAGCTGATATCAACATTTGTCCTCTATATGACCCAGAGGTGTATGTGTGTACATGTGTATGAAAATATGCATACATATTATGTATGTATGCGTATATCCATATATATATACACATTATATGGGGGAAGGACAAAATAAACTAGACTTATTGGTTTTCATTCATGATGATGGCACATTAAAAAGAGATGTAGAGATTTGTAATGTACTGAGAAATCCAGACACAGTGAGCATAAAAATTAAAGGGGAGCCAAAGCCAATGGTGAATGGGGTGGTATGGTATAGACATTTAGATTAGGTTATTTTAGACTGGCTGGCTAGCAGTCAGTTTGTGGGATTGGTTGCTCTTTATTTGTTCATTTCTCTTTCTCTCTGTCTCTCTCTCTCTCTCTCTCTCTCTCTCGAAAGTGGCTTTATTATTTGTGGAAGTGTATTGCCAAAATTGACAGACATATCCTGCTATTACTTTTTTCTTTCTCGTCAAAATATAGAAATGAAATTTGTGTATAATGCGAGAGCATAAATATTTTTAGGTCCACTAAAGGGCAGTTCTCACAAGTATTCTTTTTATCGGTGGATTTGGATCTTATACAAACAATCCATATTTTTTGCGGTGTTGCGTGTGATTATTAACACTACTATTCATAGAAGTTTATATATAGTTGAGATGTATTCGTAATGCACTCCCTCGTCCTCCTACTGAAGTGGTCCTTTGATCTGCAGAGGGAGCAGATATACTTCCTGTGCCAAAGCTAGAGAATTACACACGTATTGTATGAAGAAGGGGGTGGATCCTTCAAATCTCCCAAATCTTTGGGCAGAAAAATTCAAATGTTCACCTACGTATGCCGTAATATGGATTGTAGATGGAGCCTGTCCATATTGCTGCATCACTCCTCCCTAGTTTTCCTCTCCCCCAGTTGGGTGCTTTTATCCTGTTAAAATATCAGAGCGTTTCATACAGCGTGTGGTCAGTGGCCATTTGAGTTAAGAAAGGTGAAGTTACCCACCTCAGCGGCCATTTTCCATACTCTTCTTACACACAGTCAGTGTAGGCCTTCCTATGTACAGCAACGGCTGTGTGTGGAAATTGCCCTTTTTTGCAGATACCTCATCCTGCATCGGGAAAGAACCGTTTTCACTGCCTGCGTGAACCCTTGACAAGCCGCGTTTGCCGAGAGACTCAAATGACTAGCCTAATTCTTTATGTGCGATCATGACACCGCAATGCTCGCTTACCCGTGTACAACTTTGTCTGGCTTTCCACTGTGATATTTGTCTCGCAGAATGGCAGCCATTCATAACAGTATTGATGCTGCAGCTTGTGGTGCTAGCCTTGATTGAAGCAGGCCAAGGAAGGCCCACAGTAATGGGAAAGACCTTGTTCATGGTGAAGGATTGCATATCCAAATCACTCTGACATTTGTGATTTATCAAAATCTTGTTCCCCTCTCGCAGTGTAGGCGTGTTTCAGCAGTAGTTGTTGACGCCGGTGCCTGTTTTAAATTAGGCACAGAATTTGTAGATAGTGGAATGCTTAAAATTTTAACCATTAACAAGGACTAATGCTAAATGTTGGAACTGTGCCCCCCTTTGACTGTGTTAGCTAGTCATTAGTCCGTAACAGTCGCAACCTTTACTCTGCGTAGGACAGCGCACGTGTCTCCGTATATTTGAGTTCATGTGATGTCATGCGTTGCAGTCAGTGAGAGTCCGGACAGCCAGACCTGGCAGGGTTTCAGCAAGCCTCAGCTCAGTGGAGTTCCACCCGAGAAAAGGGATGTAAAAGGCAAGGGGGCTTGCACCCAGATGGAGGGATCAGTAGCCATTAAACGGCCTGTGGATCTTACGTGAATTTGACCACGCAGCCTCAGTTTTAACATTCTGCTTTTTTCATGCATATAAACCCATTTATTTCTCTGTGTTCTTGGCCAGTAAAAGGTAATAGCAGGATTGTTCATCTTAAAGAAAAATGCCAAAAACTGAATTAGTCTTTTAAACAATGGATAAAAAACGAATGAAAATATTACACGAAAGAACAAAAAAAAAAATCTTTGTCGAGACGAGTATCAGTGACTGTAATGTCTTGTATATATTATCAGAAATAATAACAAGAGGTGCCCCCTGACACACAAATTATGCACCAGTGCCAAATCCAGCTCAGATCCACTACCTTCAGCAATGACCTAATGAACATGTGGATTCATGGGCTGGGTGGAAGAGGGTAGAGTATTCTGCCACTGATAGTAAAACCAGGAGAATGTTTGGGAGGTAATGCTGTTCCGACATAATGTTGCACATATTTAGGTTACTGTAGCAATTATACTGTAGCAACTGAGGACCAGATACTCAGTTTTCACTTCCGCAAAGGAAATTGATGGTTATAAACTGTCCATCACTATTTTGGTTGCAGGAGGAGGGTCAACAGTCTTATACGACGCACCAGACTGCAGTCTGTGCTCATCCTTATTTTGGCCTACCATTTCCCTCTAAAATAAGGTTTGATTGTAAAATAAATACGGAACAGCATGTACATTATTTTAACATGCCATAAAAAATGAAAATAACTTAACCAGCCATTTTATTTTGTCTGTTATTTACGTTGGCTCTCGGATATCTGGTTGTTAACTGTACAGTATTTGTCAAATATTTAGAAGAAACCACATTCTTATGGCTCTACAGAAAAGTGCTTCACCGCTTTGCTTCACTTGTGAATGGCTTTTTATATACAAAATCAGAACTTAAAAAGGTTTTAAAAAAAGATCTGGATTCCATTAAATGAGATGGTTTGCTTTTTAATTGTTGTGGCGGTTAATGGTATATAAATGTCTTTTCAGTTCTTTAAAATCCACATTTCGTTTGCTTCATTCAGTAGAGGGTTGGAATATTGTGAAGTGAATTGTTGGTGTTATTCCAAAACCGTTGGCATGCTCGAACGCAGTATGTTCAGTGCAGTAGCACAGTCTCAGACTGTGTCTCAGATAGTCTGTGGTTGAGTGGCGCAGGCAGGGTCCTGGGTGCTCTGCCCTTAGTAATTACCTGCAGGAAAACGCTTGGGTGCTGCCGTCGCGCGGCTGTCCTAACGGAGCCGTTATATTTCTCACTGTACGTGGGTGTTAAGGTTCACGGTGTTCAGTGGTAGCGTTCTCGAGTGCCAAGTTGGGTCGTATTCAGTATCGCAGTGTTTGGTTGCAGTATGTTCAGCACGTCAGTATTCAGTGGGTGCATGGCTCTGATTTTGGATGGGATGGATAGCTCAATGTTCAGTTGTTCAGTCTTAACGATACCCTGCTAAGCTGAAAATAGCCCTGTTCACGCCGATATCCCGACACAAAGATTAGAAGCTATTTCTGGGACTTTACAGGCAGTTACATTGGTTAAAGGAATCTGCATCAACTGAAATAAAAAAACCTTACGATTACAGTAGAAGGGCCGGATGTTCAGCATTATGCAACAGGCATGTGATTGGTTTAGTCATTTGAGTGTCACATGGTGGGAGCTGCTGGGTGCAGGCCCACACAGAGCAGTACTGTGGAGCAGAAGTTAAGAATGTGTGCGTGTGTGTTTGTCTGTGTGCACTGTGCAGGGTTTGGGGTGCAGAGGGAGATAAAGAGCGGGCAGTGACAAGTGGTGTTGTGGCAATTTACTGTGTGCCATAATCATAATCCATCAGCAAAACACCACAGAGCAGCTTCAGGCACCAGCGCCCAAAATAAGACCTCTATCAAGTTCCTTCTCTGTGTGTTAGAAATAGAAAACCGGCTAACAGAGAATTGAGAGGCAGCATTATTAACAGAGGAACAAAAAGCCCGTTTGATTAGGTGCCCTAGTACCGCCCTCCCCTTCACAGGAAGTTGGGGTAAGTGGCGACCGGGCCCCGCCTCCACTGATGATTCAGAGGAGTGAGAAGTCACACGGTGCTCAGTCGGACTAGGGGCATGAAGGGCACTCTGCACACCTCTTCGCATCTGAAGGGAGGTTCGGGGCGTTGGGCGGGAAGTGTTAAAAGAGTGGAATGGGCTCTTCGCGATTGCCATTACGAGCTGAGCGTCCCCTGACTTCTGTAGCCAGCTCAATGCCGAATGCTTAGGTTGTGGCTCCGCGACCCGGTTTCCAGACGGTGTCATGGTGACCTAACACGTAGGCCTTAGAGCGCCCACTGGACTGGAGGCTGTTGAGGTGTTTGTCGGGCAGCCCTCGCTGATCGCTGAGAGCGGACCCGCTGTTCCTCCTCTGACCAAAGCGACAGACAAGTGTGTGTGCGCCGCATTCTGATGAACTGCATCCTGTATGTGAGGGTTGGGCGTCCTTCCTCAATGTACGAGGAGGACCGGAGAGATCTAGCTTGGGCACTCTGTTTGAGATGCCAGCAGGTACACCAACGCGACGGGAAGCCTCCTGGTTAACAGTGAGAGTAACACTCTGGGGTCCATTAACGTTTGTCCACATTTTAATCTAATTGGAAGAGATGGAGAAATAGTTCAGATTCTTTTTCTCCATGGTCAGAATTTTTATCACTGATGTTCTTGCAGCTGAATTTTTGAAGATGCAATAGTCAAAGACACTTTGATCGGGCAGAAATGAAGTCCTGCCAATGCATCTTAAAATCCTATTTCCAGCCTCGGTTGTTGGATTAGACTCTGACTCAGCATAAGATCTCTGCTCTCAGAAGGGTGTGAGATGAGAGAGATCTGTGGGAACATGATTTAAATCCCTTATTCCAATGATGCTTCACATCGCAATTATTGCTTATGGAATTCATTACAAAACCTTGACTTGTTGTGCATGTGCCTGCATTTGTTACTATAGTCTGTGAAGCATAGATTCACCTCCCAGTGATTCTGATAAGGGAATTGTCCTCTTTCACACACCCCATACAGATGAGGAGTTTAGAACTTGCCTTCTGTTTTTTTTTCGTTTCGCTCTCTTTAAAAATTAGCCAAACATTATAAAGGTATTTCTTTTTTTTGTCTTCTTTTTTTGTTAATCCCATAGGATTATGGCATCAGAATCTTATGCATTGCTTGATTTATTATGCAGTTTCTCATGTTGATATTTCCCATGGGGTTTGGGACAAGGGATCAGGTTACTAAATGAGAGATCAGGGGAAAGGATGGTGCTGCAAATCTGCACCGTGCTGGGAGATGCTCTGTCCTATGGCCGTTTAACTTCAACCAGTCAGGAACAGGCTGATATTTTTTGCGAACCTATTTATATTCCAGGGGGAGTGAAAGAAGGGTACTATGGTAACAGAGGGCGTCGCTTTGGAAAGTCCAACCCTGACCTGAATCATAGATTTTCTCTTGAATAAAAATGTTTTTTTGTTGTTGTTGTTGTTATTGTTGTTGTTGTTTTCTTTACATTTGTTCATAATTTCCATTGTATGTATATGTATTTAATCTTTTTGCCTTGAATGATAATTACAAAAAAAATGAAGAAATAATGAGTATATATATATATTTTTTGTAATGGTTCTTCTCTGATGTGCCATAGCCCATGTTTTCTTGCACACTGTTTTAATATTTTGTGGATATTGCTGTTAAAAATAAAAACAATGATAACAAAACATAGATATGATTAATAAAAATGAGAACAACCTGATTTGTTTTTATTTTTTGTATTATCGTTACACTTACATTTATTAAAGCCTTGAACGCCATTTTCGTGTGGAGCCATTAAAATGATTGGTTCTGATTGCACATTAAACTGCTTCTCTGTGTATTAGGTGCTGAAATCCCTGTGCATCAGTTTGCATAATAAATGGTGTAGACGGCAAAATAAATCAACTGTTCCACATCTGCCATTTAACGTATGAACTGAAATTCAGTAAATCAACTGAACTGGAAGGAAAACTATGCAGAGGGAATCCTCCTTTTAGGCATACTGGTGTCCAGTTGACATGAAAATTATTACTTATCTACATGAAGGACCACCCTGGTTAGCTGCTAATGCTGCGGTCACAGTGTTATTGAGGTACACTCTGTGGCCATGACACCCTGTCTCCATGGTAATCGAGAAAACATTTTCCACCACAATGAAGCCAGGCCTTGCAGACAGGAGTGAGGGGTAGAATATGCAGGAAATTGGTGAGTTCAGTGAGTCAGACCTGCCAAGCGTGAAGCTGATGCAAAACAATGGTGTTGGTCACCTTGAGATAAGCAAGCTGTGTACAGTACGCCTGTGGCCTGTTTGCTATTAATCGCATCTCAGAAAAATACAGAGCAGCCCTGCACTCGCGTGCTGCCAAAAACATAGTTTATAACTGGAATGGAATGTTCTCCTCTGGCTTGCCATTCTTTTTTTTACCAGTTGTCATCCACCCAGAACGGACTGGGAATGGCTTCACAGAGGAACATTGCTGTTGCCAGGTGGAGTACTGTACCAGTTGTTCCTTGCTTGTCGCCGGGCAGTGCGAACACAATGTTGTACTGTACACATTGTCACCGGGACACGTTCCCAGTCCCATTCAAGAGATATGAACTTGCTTCCAGCTGGTCATTATAGACCGCAGGCTTCTGCTGTTTGTGCAATGTGAATTTGTTTAACCAAAAAAACATTTTTTTAAGTGTCTGGAAATCTTATTCAAGCGACCTTTATTTGGTTCTAATATATCTGGTATAAAGTTTTATCACATAAATTTAGCCCATTTTGGCCATGGGAAATTTGGCTCTTATGGTGGCTTTCAGATGTTATTACTGAAGCACTTCTGATTTATAACAGACTGAAATTACAGGAACGAACAGTACAACTTGACAAAGAAACCCACTCAACATCAGCTTCAACCAAGAACAGAAAACAAGTTCTAATTGGACCCATTTGCCATCACTGCTTCATTGTATTGTAGTTCCATGCTTTTTTTTTTTAAACCCTGAAACAGAGCACGAGTAAATCTCTTGATTCTCCCGGACTAACTCCTGCAGCCCACCCAAATAAGGTAACCTGCTGACACTTTCCTGGAACATATCCTGCCTGCTGTGTCGCATTTCCAAGAATGCAAAGTCCTGGTCCTGTTGTGTTTGTGTGTGTGTGTTCATTTTTTTTGGGGGGGGGGGGGGTTGTGTGTGCATGCATGTGCGGGGAGGGGGGGGTGGATATTCGTGTGCATGTCTGTGTGTGTGGGGGGGGGGGGGGTTGAGGTATATGCATGTGGGGGAGGGGTGTGTGTGTATGTCCGTGTGTGTGGATCCTGAAGGAGGAAATGTCTGGGTGGGTGATTTTGGGAAATTCCACATGAAAAACTGAATCAGACTGAGGAGGGAGAATTGGAATTCACAGAGAAGGAAACAATGGGGATTGCCAAACTCTCAAAGAATGTTAGGAATGAAGACAAGCTCTTCTACTCTGGAATTCTCATACTTTCAGTAAAACAAAACTATTTTAATAGATGTGTTGCATTCTTATGAGAACACTCCCATCCTGAACTGCAATCCCACTGCAAATTTCTTCTAAATGTTTCCATGCTTTTTTGCTTCATTGTTGAGTGCTATGGTACGGTATGTCCAGTGACCTCATATTTGAGTGTGCAGTTGCCAAGGTTGTTCAGGCCATTTTGATGAAAGCCTGTGAAATGGAGGTTTTGACCTTCCATGCATTGCCTTTCCTACCCTTCTCAAAGTCTGAGTGATGCACACGCAATGTCATGTACAGTACAACGTTTTGAGCCTCTTGCAGTGTTGTCCCTTTATAGTTCATCTGCTGATTAGACAGACTGAGGCAGTAAATTATTTTGTGATGGTGAATCTCACTTTTCTGCAGACATCTGACAGGTGCATCAGCTTGAAGATTTGGGGGTGACCTCAAAAGTTTTTGCTATGCATTTCAGGAGCTCTTGTGAGTCCGGTCAAGTTCTTATGGAAAGAGCATTTTTTCCTCCCATTTCTGTCGCTGACATAAATATGCTTTTCTTTCCAGTAATGCTTTTTGCACAGACAGATGCAGACTTGCCTTCCCCAAAAGCAGCCATTTGAATGACCACGTTATCAACAAGAACCGAATTCACAAACGCACGTGTTCTGAGCTACAGCGATGACAGCGAAATATTTTGAGTGCTGTCCAGTCACGAATGCAGAAGCACAGATGAACATTTCAACCAATTAGCAGCACGTCAGGAACTCCAACGACTGCATGAGCTCTGCACCATACACCTGCAAAATGACACCAGTGATGCTCCAGCAAGCAGCTCATCTGGTTTAATTTAGCCCCATATATATTTAGGCAGGATCGCTCAGTGTACCGGTCAGGGGCCTGAGGGGACCCTTTGTACGCAGTCAGCAGTCCTGGCATGACCTGCCACTACTGTACAGTATGTCTCACAGAGGAAGCCAGGAATGTCTGCTATAAATGTCGTCCAAAAACGATAGCAGTTAAAGTGCTTAATCAACCAATGGATACTGTGTATCCTAACCCAGTTATGGCATATAGAGGCTGCGAATGCAATCCAGCATTTGTGACCTTCTGCAGAAATAGGCATTCACATACACTTGGAATTTGTGTAGTAATGTGAGTGAACAAATAAGGCATTTTGCATGTTTTATTACTAGTCTAAATTGTGCGTATAATGTAGCCTATTTTATACCTCAATATCTCCAAAGGTTCTTTCAGAAAAGCTTCAATCTGCATCTTCCAATTTGAAAGAAGACACCATATGAAACTACTCAATTAAAGATTTCAAGTGTCCCTGTGAACATTGCTAAAATTGATTGCTTTTTGCATTTCCTCTGTGTTTTGGGCTAAATTTTTGCTTGCATTGTTCAATTACACAGCAACTTCAAGATTGTGTTGCAAAATCTGCAGGATTTATTGTATAATCATACCTGGACAGCAGCTGTTGACTAGCTGTCACTTGTAGATTTCATAATGGACTTATGCACAGTCCTGATCAGAAAGACCTTGTGATATAACAGCCTACTACTTTACGCCTATCATGTTCCAGGGGTCAGCCGCCTCAAACAAGTTTCGTAAGGTGCTATAAATAACTACATTTTGATTATTCCTGCCTTGTTCCTGATTCTGTCCGGGACAGGAAGTTTTAATCAATTTGTCACCTTACGCAAACACGAAAACATCTCAGCAGTGTGTAACAAACAGGATCGGAATATTTGTTTTCTCTTCTTACCTGTAGATTCATTAACGTGATTGTCCTGAATTTTTATTTTTTTTCCTCCTTTCTTTTTCAGTGTGTAACCTCAATCATTTCATTGCTTTGGCAAACAGAAAAAGTGTGGCAAGATGTCTTTTACTCATTTGTCAACTGAAATGAATGTCTCATTCCTTTTGTTCTCCTAGAATGGAGGACTATGCATGGAATGCCTATCATTTCTACATGGATAACCTGATATGGATGTATATACCCTCCATATAATGCCAAGATTCTGAATTTTAACCTCATATTCATTGTTTTATTTAAAATCCAAAGTGATGGAGTGCAGAGACAGAATTATGTCACTGTTGCAGTAGCTTTTGGATTTAAATGTATATATTCGCACACACATACAACCAGTTCTGAATCCTTTGTTTTACCGCTCTGTATGGAGCAGCCAGAATACAACTGCACCATTGAGTTTTCTTATGCATGACGAAAACATGCATGTTTCATATATACAGCGGTATACTGTTGTCTTTAACAACACATCTTCTAAAATTAGGCTGCCTTGAGCTCGTCTATAGAAAGCCCTGTTTTGAACAAGCTATTATTGTAACTATCGTGGCCACTTCTAATTTCAAATTTATTGGACTTTCCCCAAGTTTTCTGCAGGAATGCATTGTTTAATTGACTGTAGTCACAGAAAAATAATATTTTTAGTTGGTGCATTCAGCATGTGGCCATCATCACATGTCAGCCTTTCATAATCACTCCCATTACCTGCTGATCTAGCTCCCACCTGATCCAGCCACAGGCGTAGACATGCTGTTCCCTGTTTTTTCCACTGTCAACTGGAAAAATAAAGAAGTGCGTGTTGAGCCTCAACCGAAAAAAATAGCAATTTCCAGCCCCTCCCTTCCCTCTCCCTCTCCCTCCCCCTTTTCCTCCATCCCTCCCTCCGCAACTTTTTCCTGCTCTTTCGAGATACGTTGAGCTCTGTTGGCACTGCCAGTCCTCAGATGCACTCAGCCTGAGCGCTGCTTGTGTCCTGAAAAGTGATCAGATTTCATCACATGGAGCTCACCATACAGTGGCACCTAGTGTCATTTTAGATGCAGTCACGTTGGATGAAAGCCACGACTTTACACAAACAGGGCCTCAGGGGACAATGTGATGAGAGGTGTTGCAGGCGAGACACATGCACTGCATTCGTTGGTCTGGGCAAAGGTGTGTGTTTGTGTTCGCTACTGTGGGGACGTTTTCACTAAACGGTGCTCAGTTTTCTGAACTCAGCAGATTTCATGATTAGGGGCTTGAAAGACTAAGAGCTGAGCAAGCATGAGAGACAGGCAAGTGTTCACTGTGTAACTCAACCCCACCATGCTTGAGTGTGTGTGTGTGTGTGTGTGTGTGCATCTGCGTGTGTGTGTGTTTGTGTGTGTGCATGAACGTGTGCGTGTGTATGTGTGTGTGCAGGCACATGTGCATGTGTGTGTTTGTGTGTATATGCATGCACGTGTGTGTGTGTGTGTGCATGTGTACATGTGCATTTTTTGTTTGCTTTTTTTGTTGTATTTTGCCAAAGACCAAATACGTTTCCACAGACAATCAAGTACACGCAAGTAGAGAAGCAGAAGAATGTTTGCTTTATACTGTAACTAATTCTGTCCTGCCTTTCCCCTTATTCAAGCATGCATAAAACTGAGATTTTTGAACTGGATGTTAGAACAAACACACACACACACTTACACAGACACACACATGCACACACATGCAGAAACGCATGCAAACACACATGCACACACATGCACATGCACACACACAGGCACACACATTCACACATGCATGTGCACGCACACACAGGCATGCACACACACACACACACACACACATGCACATGTTCTCAAAAACAAGTATAGCCAGGAGGGCTGAAGTCAGCTGACAGCGTAGTAAGCTGCCGGTGTTTGTGTGCACGCTCTGTGTTCAGGTTGTTTTTGTCCTTTGGATACTGTGCGCTGACGTGTGCTTTGAGAAGGGGAGGCAGCAAACTGCACAATCACAGTGGGCCGTGGAGAGCCCCTCCTCCTTATTTAATATGCATGATGGCAGGACGCTTTGTGAAAAACAGACACGAGGCCTTGCGCAACAGGAACTGGGGGGGGGGGGGGCTCCGCTCTCAGAAGACGGGAATAGGTCCCTCCTAGCTTCGTTGTTTTGGCATATACCTGCCCTTGTGACTGTCTGATTGTAACCCCATGCCGGAGCATTGCACAGAGTTAGTGCATGAGGGACACGGAATGTTCCAGGACATTCCTGGCTTTATTTATAAGCTCAAGAGACGGAGGAGGCCAGGAGGTTGGGACTGGAGTGGCAAAATATCAAAAAGAAAAGCAAAGGATCGGGGAGGGGGCACTGAAAGCATGCAGGCTTTCACAGATTGTTTACCATGAAAGTTGTCTGCAGCTTTGCTCTTTCAGATGTTGAATGTGCAAAGTAGTTGTGCAGCTGTGTAGTTTTGCATGCATGATCAATTGCTTTCATCGCTGTATTCCACAAACACAGGCTTCTGTCTCCGCAAAGCGTGCCACTTTACACTCAACTTTAAGCTGGGGACACATGCTAAAATATAGTCTCTTGCAAATGCAATGTGATTTGCATCATTTCCCACTATTGAGTGACAGACAATACACAACGCAGCCCTTGTTGAAGTAAGGACACTGTCTGCTTATTATTACACTACATGATAGTGATCACTATTTTATTTTTACAGCTAATTGTGCACTGCTTTGTTTTCCTTGCCTGTGTAAATGCCAACCACTACAGTTAATGTATGACAAAAAATTCAGTACAAGCAACAAGCAAGTAGTTCAGAAAACCAGTTACATAAGTGAAGACAGACAGAGTCCATTGGCTATTATGTGGACTAATGAGAGTGAAGAGAGATTTGAAATGTATTGGAGCTATGGGTCAGGCTGACCTGTCTTCCTGCCTGATCGCAGGGACTCCGACCGGCAGTGCTTTTGCAGGGCTGATCTCATCGCGACTGTTAATCAGAGAACAATTAGTGTTAATCACCCGACTCACAGAATAGCCACGACTGGTGCATAATTTTATCTGAAATCGCTCGAGGCGGGCGTGAAAATGGGCGCCGTAAAACGAGCGAGATGTGGGTTTTACCGTCAAGGAAATGGCGCCAGCTCAGTGGTGCCGAAGTCGTTAGCGATACCGTGTCAGCCTCGCTAAGCTCTCTGCTTCTATCTCAACCTGTGCTTGTCTGTAGCGCAGTGCAGCGAGTCTCTGCGCTTTTTCCATACAGATAAGCTCTCCTAGCGTGCTTCTGCTCCTCACACTGCAAATGACCTCAGTTGACTCTGTGATTTACAGCCGCATCATGTGATTTTCATTTCCTTACTTGCTATTACTTACCTGTTCTACCTTCTATTCAAATCCTGTGGAGATCTCTGCTAGCCATCATCCATTTTCAGCATCTTTAATCCCTCTCTGTCAAGAGAATCATTCCCCTGGCAGGTGAAGGCATACAAATGTCTTCAAAGAGACTTTGAAAGATTAAGGACATATCTTAGCACAATCGATATGGGTTTATGAATTGTTAGGGGAAAGTCAGTGTGTTTCCTACCAAGGGGGAAAGACTGAAGCTGTTGACTGTGGGGCTTGGAGACCTGTTAGGGGTCAACAGACAGAGAGGTGCTTCTTATTAAATGTCATCTAGCGAAGCATGAAGCATAACGGGAAAGGTTAATTTTTGAAGATGCAATAAATAGCAATAAATTGTTACTGAAAGTGATGGTAAAATCTAGTCACAGTTGAAATCTAAGTCCAATGGGGGTAATGTTGGGTTAATTCTGCACTGCAGGTTACATCGGGTGCAGTCATTTGAGTAAGGTCATTACGGTTCAGTTTTAAATCTTTATGTGCAAAGTACCGATGAAACACTGAACTGTACTGAATTACTCTGCACAGCAACAGACACCTTTGCATGTCAAACGAAGAAAGTGAGAAATGCTGACGAAGCCGTGTTGATTCACAGTAGTGCCGTGAAAATGTTCCTTGTTCTTTTTTGAAAACATGCTGTTCTGCATAAAGGGGAGGTATTACATTCTTTGTGGATTGTAGCCATTGTCATTGAAATGAGATAGGCAGTCTCTGTCTTTTACACCATTGACATTATCAGGGGTTGGTGCCAATGAATAAAGAAGGAATTCAGGTTAGCACAGGCTGACCTGTCCTCTGTACAACAGCCTCGGTTCATTTGGGATCAAAATAACCTGAGGTTACTGGATCCTCAGTATAAACTGAGTGTGAGGTGAGGTAATCCTCTAAAAGAGCAAGCTAGGCTGTGGCATTTCTCCGCTGTAGTATCACCAAATCCCAACCTCTGTTCCCTCATTCCACCTCTCTCTCTCTCTCTCTCTCTCTCTCTCCTCCGCCTCCTCCTCCTTTTACACAGATTTACAGTTAGAACATTGCACAATTACAACAATTATAGGTCTGTCTCCAAGTACATATAGCCCATGCATTGCGCTATTTTCCCCATGCTGCTTTCACTTCACTGGTAATAATCATGCAATTTCACACTGAACATTGCTAGCAAAGTGATGATCTCAAGTTATTTGTTCCCATGAACATTTCAGCCTTATTGAACACAGCAGGGAGATTATGACGTAAGGAAGAATAGAGCTTGCATGCAATTCATGCCCTCAAGAATGAGACCGGAGGGCATTGCAGGACCTTTCTCTGCTAGAAGTTAGATGTTACTTTGTATTCTCCAAGATAATGCCTGAGATGTTGCTAATTATGTACTTTCTCGTCTTTATGCAAGCTCAGTTGCAGACTTTCTGCAAACTCAAACTTTTACTTGCACACTCAGACTCCACATTTACAGCATTGCATATTGTTGATAACTGGGACAGCAGGTGTTCAACACATCGTAAGCTACGAGAGGAATATACTTCAGTCAATTTATTTCAGTCTTGCTGGACATTGCAGTGAGGAGATGAGAAAATGCCCAGCACCTACTAACACAGGCTCAGGAGAAACAGCTGCAGAGGTGGGCTTTAGTAGTCTGGGAAAACCAAAGGCTGCTGTGCTGACGCGGCAGTGCCGCCGGTCCCATCTGTCCGTCTGCTGCGTCAGTGGGGCGCCAGCTGGGCAGGCGAACCACGGAGGACAGGGATTGGTCGAAAGGATGGGCTCGTTATTTATCGAGGCCGCGATAACAATACAAGCAATTTAATTATCTTTTGCGGTTGTTTCGTTGAGCTTATCAGTTCATTAACGGTTTAATTCGTTTTGTTCGCCGAGAGTTTCAAAACAGACCCTCATTTTCATCGTATTATACCCAGCCCGACTTTCAATATTTGCTTGTGCATGGCACATTTTATGCAAATAATCCTAAACGACGTTTTTTTACGAGCACATTCGAAACTGTTCATTTTCTCTCACTGTAAAGAACATTCCAAATATGTAATGTAATTTACTGCAAATTTAACGATGACATATTTAAAAATGCATATAAAGCGTATAGGCCTAGGCTATAACTATTATATATTTAGTAGGCTCTGTTACTGCGTGTGATATTCCCTTAGCTCGGCTCAGCTCAGGGCATGCAGCTTCCCGAAATGACCCACGTGTCCTCCCTGCAGTCAGCAAATTCGCAGGCTTCTAAATCGTGATGCAGAAAATAACAGTCGTGTTGGAGTCGCCGGGTGCATTTGTGTCGGTGCTGAAAAATATCTCACTGTGGCTAAAATCACACACCTGCGTGTCCTTATGAAGTTGAGGGGGAAGCGGAAGGCGTGCCTTAAACTGATGGTGAATGATCCCCAAACACACACGGAGAGGTGTGGATTTCAGAATTGTTGGGAATATCCGAAGGTTTTGTGTTCTCACAGGGATTTAGTCGTGGGAAAAGACGGCGCAAATCAAGCAAGCAGTACTTTCGGCGTAGCTACAATAATAACACGGGGATTCACTTTCGCTTGCATCGACATAGATGTGCCTTTTCTTCTCTTTTTAAATAACTAGTGTTGTAAATGAGGGCTTCCAGAAATTGCATTGTTAAGCACTGTCAGAACGCCAAAGAAATGTTACCGGTCAAAATAAAAAGTTTGGCTAAAAGGTTTTTGACACTGAAATTTGAAAGCTCAACATTAACTAAGTATATACACTTAGGCTGACTCCACCAGAAGGTGTATATACTTAGTTAATGTGTCGCTTTTTTGTCACATAGATTTCTTTTTGATATCTTCATCCGCAAATGATAATTGGCTATTGAATATGGTGTGTCCCATGTCCTTATGGAACATGAAATGTGTTGCTGTTGTTAAAACCACATTATATGCTAACTAACATCTGTGATTTGGCATCGTAGCATCTTTAGCTGAAACGATTCCATGGATCACTATGATGAGACAGGGGTGTGCAGTCCTATCCAAAAGGGCCATTGTGAGTGCAGGTTTTTGTTTTAGCCCTGCACTACAATACAACTACTTAACTACTTCAACCTTGGTCAGTAGAATCAGATGTCATAGTGCTGGGCTAACACAAAAACCTGCACTCACACTTGTCTTTTTTGGAGAAGATCACCCCTCCTCTAAATAATGGAGAAACAGTGACGCTTCTGTGCGGTTTTGTCATTTATTTATGACTGCTACCATGCATATTTGCATATAAGATCATCATTTTCTGTGTCACACTGTCCCAGCTTGGGTGAATGTGGCCTTTGGCGTGATGCTATGCCTCTGTTGCATGACACTGTTATGAGGTTATGTGTGACTTGTTCAGCACATGGCGTAGAGTATGTCAGCATGTGAACCCTGCACTCTGGCCGTCACATTGCTTCTTCATGTGGTCACAGCACAACCTAAGTAGACCTACCGTTGCCTGTGATATAACTGCCTCCCCCTCCCCCAGCTGTTTCGGTTGTTTGTCCTTACACGCCTGGCTGTATAGCACAAGTTCGAGTGAATGAATGAAATGCATTATTTCAGCGATGGGATTGACCTTATCGCTCTGTCATGCTGTGATATGAAAATTTGACAAGCTGTTATGTATCTGGCCCCCAATTCCTATTTTATTTCTTCCTCTCTTTGTGGCACCGGCCGGTGGTCCCTGAGAACCTGGCAGGGGCATTCTTCCTGCAGGATGAGAGAGGACAATGAGAACTGGAGGTCACCTTTTGGGAAGAGTAGCCTTGGCTCTGTCTGCCTTCTCTTGTTGTGCTCAATTCTTTCCACCTCTGCAGGCTCTGTCCCCCCCCCATCCCCCCCACCCCCTGCTGAATGCTGAGCCCTCCCCTCTCTGGTCATTCCCAGGTTTTGCCCATCGTTGTGACCCCTGCCTCGGCACAATGCTCCTTTGTCATGTGAGTCGCGGCCCTCTTCCGCTCACAGACCTCGCCGGCCTCCTCTCCTTGCGCGCCCCGCCGCGCCAGGGTGCGCCGATCGTCTGGCGAACGGATTTCAGGGGAAATGCAGAACGCCGGCTAACAATACGGCAGCGAGCAAGTGACCTAACTGGACCGAAGACAATGGACAAAAGTGATGCGGGAGTATGGCCTTTGCGGTCGCACAAATGGACACGTTAAATAGCTATTGTGCTGTATCATATCTCCTCCTGGTTTATTTAATTATATTTTATGCTATTGTTGTCTGGGAAAAGGCACCGGCTATACTTACAATGGTCTGGATTTAAAACGTGCTAACTGACACACAATAAAGAATGCGAGGTATGAAACATCCTTCAGTGTGGGTGTTATTCCGGTTCAAGTGCAATTAGTGGCCACTGGGCCCTTTAACCCTAATTAGAAAAGCAAATCGATGTGTGAGCTGGCGCACACCTACAGCATCTATTGATCGCAGCCTTTTATCACTGAGTGTCCTTTTGTGTGCCTATTGAAGTCCCTTTTCCTGGGAACCTGCACTGATGTCCAAGTATTTGAGTATCAACACAAGTCCCTCTCACTGATATCTAGCTCTATCTGTATATGCATGCATTTACTGGAAGACTTATGCAGATTGCATAAACAACTCATGTATTTCACTCAGAAATGTGCATGCTTATAAACCGGATAACATCTAGCCTACAATATTTTCCCCCTTGTTCATATTGAAAATGGCTTTCCAGATGCAACAGGAATGTAAAGCTGTCTTAATTTCTTTATCTTTTACATATTTGTGCATACATTATTAAATTAATTTTGCATGTAGTTGAGTACTTTTTCTAACATTTAAATGAAAGTCACTTGATTATGTTCAGTACATTCTTTTTCCTGTCATGTCTCACCCAGTAAGTGTAAGTGTATCACGTTCTTGCATCTGCACAAGCCCCAGCCTCTCAGCGCGTTCCGTTCTAAAGGTCACTCCCACATGCTCTTCTACCTTTGACGTTTTCTAGGAAATGGGGCCCCGTTGGCTCCCTCCGCTGCGACTTTGGCCGAAGACCACGAGTTAAGAGAGAGTGAGAGAGAGAGAGAATGAGAGAGAGAGTGTGTGTGTGTGAGAGAGATGAGGGAAGGAGGAGGGGTAGAGGGTTGTTTGTCCTTCTTCTCCCCAGGCAGCTGCGAGAGCTTTTAACTGATGCCTCCTCTGGAATAACTAACTGCAGCTGTGTGCTCGGTGTCAACACACCTCAGAGCTCATTTCTGTGTATCTTGTCCATCTAGAAATCTGTAACAGCTTTGAAACCAATCACGGTGTGATTGCCCTTAATACGGTCTTGCCTGTGCCATCATTTTCGAGTCCATGCCAGAGAAAGACATTATCTGTGGTTTGCACTTCTTTCTACCCGCTCCTGTTGAGCTGTTGTTGTGATGCTAAAGAACAGCCAGCTGTTACTACATCTTCGTGCACCTTTGGCCACAACTGTGGCACATGTATTCTTCTATGCTGTGTTGTAAAGCTCTTTGAGTCTCGCTCAAATGGATGCAGCAGTAGATATGTTACAGCGCCTAAACCATGGCCGGAAATAATTTCCTGTTTTTGATTTAGCACATGCATCTTGCTTTCATTTGAGGAGGCAGAATGGTGGGAATAGGGGGTAACTGGTGGGTTTTTAGGACTGTGGGAACTTTCAGCTGTAGTTGTTATGAAATGGGCCCTGCATATCGGAGCATGCCCAGACCTCTCCCAGCCTCCTCTTCAGGGGTCTGTGCTGTATATGAAGGGGGTGGGAACTGAGGGGGTTATGCAGCAGGAAGGACGGTTCTCACACCTTCTCAACATGGGAGAGCGGGAAAGAAAAAAAAGGGAGCCTAAAAAGACAGATAAGCCAAGAGAGGTGGAGAAGGAGAGTGCCAGAGGAGGGTGCAGGAGTAACTGGGACTGGGGGGTGAGGGGCGTGGTCGAAACAAACAGACCTCCAGGCTAGAATTTTTGGAACTCCTTTCACTGAAATTTACGCAGAAGTGTAGCCCGTGAGAAAGGGCTCTGGGAACCACAAATTTTCCGGAAAGACACGTCTTCTGGAAAAGTGACACCTCTTTAGCTTCTCAAACCTATTAATCACTGCTCCATATTCACACGGGAGAGGAAAGATCAGCACAAGAAAGATAATTACTAACAAATAAACCTTTTTGCTCATAGCCACAAAACCTTTTCAAACCTATTGCTTTTTTTAACTCATGCAAAGCACATGTAAGCACATTCTCTAATTAGTGTTTGAGCTATAAAGCTTGTTGTTTTAACATATTCCAGGGTCACAATGTTCCTGGAACATGTCTGATGTGTGATTGCTGACCCAACATCCCCTGCAGGAAGAAGCATAGACTCACTGTCTGGGCTGATGGCTGACTGCTGAAATAAGTAGCTTTCATTCCTGACCATAATCTCAACCCCTACTGAGAATGAGATTACTTTAGACTAATCACTGGCTCTCTGGCACATTCTGTTATGCTCATAGTACACGATGGAGTCGGTTGAGGCTGTCCTGCACTCTTAAGGCTTTCTGATATTGGATATATTGTTACTGGCTTCAGGTCTCCTGCAAGGGAACATATGCATTTCAGTGCTGGTTGGTGTACGATACAGAACACCGCAGTGCCCGAGGATTCCTATTTTGTTTTTGTGAGGCAGCGTCAAATGTTGGACCGTGCCAGCCCTGTTCATGAGGTTCAGTGACCCCTGAGAGCAGATATTTGTGTGCTGTAATCCACTGGGCTGGGATGAGCAGGACATTCTTCCCAATGTTTCAGAGCACTGAGAAATCGCTGGATCTTTTTTATTGCAGAAGTGTGAGGGTGAAATCTATGGGGGTTGTTTGGAGTTAATACTCCCTTTGCTTTTTACTCCCCTGCAGGATAGTAGTTTAATGCATAAAAAGTTCAGGTATCTTCTCAAACTCAAAGTTGTAAGTGGCATGCTATCACACATGCATCCTTTTTTCTGTCATTAATGGGAAGCAATAATTTATTGAAGCAGCACAGGGTAGGACATGCTGATAGGTCTGGGAAACGTTCCTGGGTGATTTCCCCCCAACCCCTACCCTGTAACAGCTGCAGGCGGCGTGCTTTTGGGGGAGGGGGTTACTTGGGTGTGTCCTTTAAAACAAATGACTTGCTGGGTGTCAAACTGGACACTTCCCCTGTGATTAACTGACTGTACAACTGACGACCACACTGAATTTCAAACTAATAGCTAGAAGCAAAAATCCATCAATGCCTGATTGTATGTTACACTTATATGCATGCACCAGTAAACTTTGTAACACTTAACAAACTTGCATTTGAATCATCTAGACCAGAGTTGCCCAACCATGTTCCAGGAGATGCACTGTCCTACAGGTATTCATTTCAAATCTATTTTGGCACACCTAATTCTGCTAACTAGCAACTCAACAAGATCCCTTGCCGTTGAATAAGTGTGCATTTCTAGAGTTGGATATGAAATGGTGAATCTGCAGGAACAGGAAAATTTACTGTCCTGTAGGTTTTCAGTCCAACCCTAGCAAAGCACACCTCATTTAACAGCAGGAGATCCCAGGGACAGGGAAACATCTTGTCCCATCTATAGTGTGACTGTTCTGCTCACTCAGCCCATTCTGAAGGATACTCCTGCACTGATGCAGCAGACCCCTGCATGTCAGCCATGTTGAGGTGCCCAGTCATGTGTTGCATGGGGTCACCCAGAGTTTGACGCTTTCTGATCTGTGACCCCAGGCGAGCACGGTCCCACTGCTCTCTTCCTGTATAGGGGCAAAAAGGAGGGGACCTCAATGAGGGGTAGGGTCGTGGGGTTGAAGGAAGAAAAACAAAACCGACCAAAGTGCCATCCAGCGTCTCTGATTAAGTCTGTCCCTTCTCCATTTCAGCTTAATGGCTTTTCATGCAGCGGTGCGGTGGGTCTTCACTTCCTCTGGTTGCTTGTCCACCTGCCACAGAGTGTACCAAAGCATGCAGGTCCCAGCCTCACTGCCTCTTTTATGGGTAGGGGGTGTTGCCTAGTCAGTTTTTCTCATCCAGAGCCTTAGTGCTAATGTGCTGTAAGTGCAAGGTGAGTCAAAATCGAGAGAAAAGCACACCTGTTCTAGACATCTACAGTTGTGTAACTGGCAAGGAGGTGGATGGTTTGGCTTAAAAGAACTGAATCATGACAGGTTTCCCAGGCTGCCAAACCAGCAGTGCTGATGTAGTAACCTTGTCTGAGGCCCTGGACTCTCCTGAGAGTTTCATGTGTTTTGTTGACGATAGTATCGCCCGCCCTGAGGGAGTGAGTACCATTGTCTCTTTCTTGACTTTCTAAAATTACCTTTGCATTCCATTCCTTGTTTATCAGGGAATTGGACAATAGGGCGTGCATGCCCTGTGCAGAGGTGTGCTGTCGAACTGTAATCTACTCCCGTGTCTCATGGCTTTACTACAACATGACTCATCTTCTGCTAGGATCGATGAGCCAATGAGCCACACTTCCATATACTTACCCTTCAGCCCACAGGGATTAAGTAATAATATGACACATGCTGTGGTCGTTTCATACATTCCGCCAACAAGTATGGACAAATCTGATCAAGAGACTGCGGAGGAAAGCAGCTATTTTTGTACTGTGCGCAGTGATACATTTGTAGAGACATTAGGTAGAGTTAACACATTTGAAAGCTACCGGTCCAGGTATATTGATCTTTGCCAACTGTTCCCATACAGCCTGAATACATGGGTATTGGATTTTGGATGTGCTATGTGGTGAGACGTCAGTCTGTACCTTGAGGAATGCCTTACACGGAAAATGTGTAGATCTCGTATCCTATACATAGCCGAGTAAGAAATAAGCAGAAAATGTACATTGCTACTGATAGTCTTTCTCTCTCTCTCTCTCTCTCTCTCTCTCTCTCTCTGTCTCTCTCTGTCCTTTCAAATATAGATATACATAGCGTTTAACTTCTCTCTTTATAAACATAACTGAATTGCATTTCAATTGGTGCATATGCATTTATGTATGTGCGTGTATTATGTGTGTGGCTGCAGGCTTATGCGTGCATGTGTGTGTGCACACATTTTCTCTGTGTGTACTGCACTGCAATTCTACTTTACGCTCCTTGGCAGGCAGAATGAAAACAAAGTACGCCCCGGCTTTCGCATCTCAGATTCTCAAACACAGACGGCCTCTGGCAGACGTCAGGCATATTTAAATAGAACGTCCTGCAGTTACCTCTCAATTATCATGAGCTGTGTCAGGGTGGCTTTGTTCTGCAACATAGGGCTATTTCACAGCATGTTTTCTTCTTGCCGTCGTAAAAAAAAAAAAAAACAATGTTTCAGTCGTTTATGATGTCTCTCCTTCAGTCTCTATGTGGGTTGTACATTAAGAGTCAATTATTCAACTCCTCGTAAAAGGGTTGGAAGGGAAACGGCGGGAGAGATGGGCAGAGCGGAGGGCTGACTTGTCCCAGACAGTCTGAACACAAGCTCCCCAGCCCACTCCAGACTGCTGTTTCCCTAGACTGCTCCCCTCAGCCTGAGTTAACCATTATATACAGTCACACATTCCTCTCGAAGCCAGACTGCAGTCGGCCACCTACAGCAGCATCCACAATCTGTGTGCGTCTGTCTGTCTGTCTGTCTGTCTGTGCGTCTGTCTGTACGTCTGTCTGTCTGTGGGTTCTGGCATTATTCTCCCTCTGTCTGCCGTGCCTTTCTTTCCTTCAGCTGTGTCAGATTATAACAGGCTCTTTCCCACCAGTATGTGCTATATGGCTCCTGAAAATGGACACAAATGTATGCAGAGCAGTTACAGGCATCGTTTGTTAAACTTCATGCAGCGATCGTTTCCAGTTGTTCATCATGTTTATTTGCAGCCTCATGTTTTCTACACCCTGATTTCTTTTTCCTGTCCCGTTCACATACACACGCACAATAGACATGCACACAAACACGCACAGATATACACACACGTAAGCATGCACACAAACATGCACATGCACGCACATGTGCCCACACACACACCTACATGCACAGGCAAACACAAGCGCACATATTGTATGAATTTGCATTGAACGTGTGGTTAACAAATGTGTGAGGGGTCCTCTGTAACAGACCCGGTATACAGTAGGGTCATTTTCATTGGACCACCACCAAACAACAAAGTTGTATTCATTTTTTTTTTGTGCCCTCTCAGCTCTTAACTTCTTCTGCAGAGGTATGGACAAAGATGGCAGTGTTTAATATAGTGTTCGTATTTTTATTTTCTCAGAACCATTTGCAGTTCAGCACTAATGTTCTCTCAACCCTTTTGTTTAGGTTCATTTCCATAAAATGAATGTCAAAGCTGCAGAGAGGACATGTTTTTGTTGTAGACAAAAGGTCTGAAAGGGAGAATATTAGGCTCTACTTATTTCACATCTATGGTGCTATGGTGGGCTGTTGTTTTACATGCACTATGTGGATAAAAGTATGTGGACACCTGGCATCCAATATCTCATCAGAAATTATGGGAGTTGGACCTCCCTTTTATGTTATAACAACCCCCGTTCTTCTGGGAAGGCTTTATACTAGATGTTGGAGCATTGCTGCAGGGATTTGTTTCCATTTACCCAGGAGAACATTAGTGAAGTTGGCTACTGATTGGGCAATTAGGCCTGGCTAGCAGTTGGCTTTGCAATTGATTCCAAAGGTGTTGGATGGGATTGAGGTCAGGGCTCTGTACTGGCCAGTCAAGTTTTTTCACACCGAATTTGACAAAACCAGTTCTGTATGGACCTCACTGTGTTCCCCGGGGCATTGCCATGCTGAAAAGGACCATCCCCAAACTATAAGTTGGAAGCACAGGATCAACTAGATATATAGCCATATAGTGTATATATGCAAGCACAGAAATATGTGCAAGTGTGTACACACATACATACAGACACACACTCGTGCAGGATTCACCTCACAGGACTTAATTCTTTATTACCCAGGCCATTAAAAAAAGATGACATGGTATTGAAGGCAAGCCGTTTTCCACCTTGCTGATCAATTGGTGATCTGAGAGAACACAGTGTTCTACTATCCCATCAGGATTGCATATTAATTATGTGTTACTTGTTCCTTCTCACTTCATGGCAACCCTGCCCTGGTTATTTTCATGTTGCAGATGAAGGAATCATGTGAACAGCTCCAGTATTCACAATTCCGATTAGGAGCACAATGTTCTCTTCCTGTATTGTATATTTCCTCCTTTGTTAATCGTGTTTCAGTCACAGTCATTTGCAGCGTGTGGGTCTCATGTGACTGAGGTGTCTCTAACAAAAGAAAGTATACCAAGGGAGCAGGTTTTCCTGATCATAGCAAGTATTTATAAAACAGTGATGTGATGCAGCTGGGTACTCCATTCCATTCGAGTAGTTGTTCCATATATTAACGTGTTAATGTATTTCATATATGTGTGCAGTTTTCTTTGCACATTTTAATGGATGATAAAAAATCTTCCATGACAACACACTTCTTTATCAAGGTAATAATAATCAGTGAAGTTAAGGTGATATATTTTTCTCTGTCTTCATTAGTGTATCATTTATTTGGCTACATTTTTTTACATGTTTCCAAAATTTTGCAAGGGAAATATGACTAAGCTATAAATGGATATCTTTTCATAGACACAATTTTGCTTCTTGTGGTCCCAATATTCACACAAAATCAGCTGCTGGACTGTTCTGTGGAGCAAATGATCATGTGCCGACCGGAAAGTTTCCAGGAAGAAGTTTTCTTTTCTGATCCCAGTCAAAATTTCCCTCAGGGTATCAGACAGACTTTTTTATTAGACTGCAGGATCAGTATATTTAGCTGTCTTATGCAGTGTTTTCAGGAATGACCTATGTTCTGAAACATGGACTACCTCTGCAAGTGATTTCAACATAGCTGACCAGACACTTGGCCTAGATTCAGACGGGGTGAGTCGCACTATGGGACTGATTAGGGGTAAGAGTGAGTGAGTGTTCCCCCAAGAGAAAATAAAAAACTGGAAGTCAAATCATTTTCAAGAGTTGGTTCATAAATACACAGGGGAACATTAGTAACACATGTGTCAGATGTCTGGCACAGGAAAAAAAATGCTGATTTTGATAAGTTATCTGACAGTACTAAGGAAAATTGTGCTTTACCAATTTGGTGAGCAAAGATTTTCCTTTAGTCATTTAAAGTGGGTTTGTGTCTGTTGCAGACAAATTGGTTTGATTTGTCAGTTTACAATAAAAAATTTCAGCCTTGCCTTGCAAAATTTTTTGCTGACTTTTGCTGCTGTACTATTTTGTATTACTGCGTGTTGTGCAGATGTCATTGCTATACTGATGCTGGTTTGAGTAAATAAATGCTCAATATTTATCTAATCGCAAAATATTTTGTCTTCTTGGGTTACTGTTCATCTTGAGATATTCTTATATTAATTAATAATTACTCATTGTTAATAATTAATTACATTTCCATAATTTGTTTTTTTTTGTGTCAAGAAGCAATTTGACCTTTTTTTCAGAATACCGGCCTTTTTTCAAATTAAAGTCCAAACCTTCAAAATTCTGGCTGTTAATCCTGCACAGTGGGTTCATATTTTATGTGATCCCGCTCTCTTACGAAATATCTGTCTGTTCAGCAAAGACGAGCAGAGAGAAAGCATGGCTGCCACCTGTACGTATCAGGACTAAAGTAAAAATGGCCTCTATGCTGCTGAGCTGTTCACAGCTCTGTGCTATGTGTTTATGCTGTCTGGGTGTCTTCCCTGAAACCTTTCCTGGCTGCGCTCTCTGGGTTTTCCCAGTGTGAGTCAGAGCTGGCTGATACACCACAGCAGCCCCCCCTTTATCAGACAGGGGCGTTCCCTCACTGACCGGGCCAGGAACTGCGAGGGCGGGAAAGAGGGGAAGGGTAACGTCTGAACGCATTTTGAGACAGGGGAGGGGGGGGGCAGCGCACTGCAAGAGAGACGAAGATGACGCTTTGTTTGTAGAGTTCTGCAGTACTCTCTGCTGGGCTTAAAGCCGGTTACATTGTGTAAAATTGCATAAGTGTGCTGTTCAGCATGGCCTCTGAGATGGGCTGCATACCTAGCAGCTTTCTGAGGCAGTATTTTGCTTCTTGTAGCAGCTAGAAAACTGAGACACAAATGATTTGATTCATATCTCATAGCAGTGTATCAGCTCATACATGCTATGCTTTGGCTTTTAATACTTTAAAAAATATATTGCCGAGTTCCTTGTCTGTGTAGGTCAGCTGAGAACGCATTCTGATTTACATTACCATCAGGACCAGCCCATAAACCCTACAGACAAATAATTTTGAGACTTTTTCAAAAGCAAAAGCAGCTGTCACCGAGCAACAAATACCTCTGACACAAAATGGATCCAAACTAGCTCCCAGCCGAGTGAACCCTCACTGTGTATAAAACGAAGCTGGCATACTTTCATTCAGCTGCGAGGGTAAGAGAAATGTGCAGCTGTTGGAAAAAAAGCAGAGAAGCCAGAACGGCGGGGCAGTGTCTGGCCATTGCACGCCTTCTGCTATTACCAGTGGGATGGAGATGTGTGGAATGTCAGCAAACACGTGCACTCATACCAGAAAGTTTTGAAATTCTCGCCTTTGTTTTACTGTTCTTGTTATCGTCTCCTCCTTTTATCCAGTAACACACAGGAATCCACCGAGAGCCAAAAGTACACCCTTTCACATAATGAGCGAGCAATCCTCCCTGGGCTAGTCTTTTCTCCCTCTGGCTCTGTGACTGATGCATCAGCCATTTTGAAACGCAGAGCTTTCGCCATATCTCCGGCGCCTGGGTCTGGCGGTGCGTTCGCACCCCTCCCTCAGATCCCACGTTTTTAACGGGCGAGCAGCCTGGGCGTCTCCTCACTTTCTGTCCTGCACGCTCTGGGCTGCACCTCGCCCGGCAGCGCCGCAGCGGCGTGGCCCTGGGTTACTCTCACATGTAAAAGCATGAGCAGCTTTCAGAGGGTGTGTACTGCAGGTACTTCCAGGTACTGTGAGTCAGTGCCTCACACCTGCATAACAGAGTGTCCACCTCTGTTAACAAGTACGTTCACAAAGCATAATTAGCTCCAGGTGAGCTGTGCAGCATGATACTGGCTCAGTAATACTGCCTCACCTGGGCCAGTGTTTAATGAAACCTTATTTTTTGTGAAGCATGTTTGTGCTGTCCTATGTCCTGCAGTCTAAATGATCATTGTCGTCTAGGCTTGTTTCTTTCTTTTGTCTGTTTTTTTTCACCAGCATTCTCTCATGGTAATTTCATTTATAATTACTAATATTAATGTTATTAAACACTAATACTAGTGTGCATTTTACCCCTCAAACCTAACTCTGTAAATTCTTTTGTTACTGTTTTGCATCCCAGAGGAATAATTTTTACATTTGTCCCTAAAATGCTGACCATTTCTACAATGACCAAAAGCTCTTTGCTAATCATGCTTTTTTCTCCCATTAAATCCTGTTTTAACTCAATGGCAATAGGCCATTATTCTTCCACCTAAACGTGTAAGTCCTGGCAAGCTCATCTGATCCGTACCTCAGAAAAACGCTGCATTTTTGTTTTTGTATTTTTGTATCACAGCTGCAGTAACGGCCTGGCTGGGGCCCGATTCCATTGGGGTCCAGCATGCAGAGCTGGACTGAATTTAGTGCATGATGGGAAGTTAATGAGTTACGTCCTTTTAATTCTATGCCATTCAATTTAAGACCATGCATTTATTTTGCCACTTTCAAACATTTTATATGACGATGGCCCTTGGTCTCCCGGCCCACACTGAAAGGAGAGGAAATAAGCATGACCCGTTCATGAAGTTTTTCATGAAAAGTGCGAAAACAGCTCAGAAATCAGGGCAGACAGAACACTGAAGTAGGTCACCAGCAAAGCTAATTGCCTAGCAACTGCTGTCAGGGGAGAGAGATGGGTGGGAGAGGATGCAAGGAGGTTCCTGAGCAGAGCATTTGGTGAATGAAGATACCCTCCCCACCAGCTGTGATTGCACGTATGGCAGTGTTTGTCTCGTTCAGTCAGCAGGCAAGCCAGACCCTCCAGCAGCAGACACACACACACACACACACACACACACACACACAAGCACAGGTCTGCGGGGAAGCATCTGTGTGTGAGTTACTGGGTCATTCCCAACGCTGTGAAAGCTGACTGAATAATCCTGACCAGCCGGAGAGACGGTATGGGCGATAACGATCTGACATATTTTCCAGGGTTCAGGGGCAGCCCTGTCCTTCAGGGGAAACTCTGAGATCGTGAGACATGCCTGGGGGGAACGTGCAGATTTCACAGCCAGGTGCACTGTCTTAAAAAAAAATTACCAACACTGCCTTACTAGCAACACTAGCAACACTGATTACTCAATTATAGCTCAAGTGCATGCACAGCATAAACATAGCTTGCATGATCATTGACTTAGCTGAAGGTTTTGAACAATTTGTCACTGGAATCAGATCACATTAATAAACTGACTATTATTGAGTTAGGATTCAGTATGAATATATAAATATATCCACAGATACATTTTAAAGGGTTAAATCTCTTAGCATTGTCTCATTAATGTGCACCATGCAAATGAGCCAGGTGCACATGCAGGTTCTTATCAGGATGTGTTAATTAACCTGCATGGCTACTGGGCATGGAGTGAATCTGCACAATGTCGCCAAAGCCTTTCAGCTCTTATCTCTGTGAGCAGGGAGCAGGTGTGGCCACAGGGCGACCCTGTGAAATTACAACAGGTGTCAGTCTGTGCAACGAGGTGGAGGATCCTGGGATTCAGAGTTTTTGGACAGGGTTGAAAGGATCCAGCACACAGTTTTGCAGACCTGTTACTGTCTCTTGTTTTAAGCATTCCTCCCTGAACCCCATTCCTGCAGCCCCAGCTAAAATACATTTCACCCAAAAATGTTGTCAAGGATTTCTGTGTCTATTAATGCTAAACTGCTCCATGCCCTCTCTCTGTCTCAGTAATGCAGAATGTTGGCCCTTTGAATGGTCAAATGTTGCATTTTGGATCATGAGATTCACAGCTGCTGTCTTTGTCCTTGCTTTCTACACCCCCACCCTGACCCCCTTCCACATACACACACATATGCATACAGCCATACACACAACAATATGCATGCAGACATGCACACAAGCACACACACACACATGCACACTGTCACACACACACACACCTGTATGCATGCGCACATACGCACAAACATACACATATATGTGCAAGCACCTATGCATGCACACACAAACACACACACACATATACACACATACACGCACTCACACACACATTAATGCATACATACACCCAAACACATGCACCAACATGCATATATATACACACATATACACACCAATGTACACAGTGAGGTGTGTTTTTTCACTGCGCAGGTGTAGCCAAGCTGTATCATAGCCCACAGACATTTTGTTTCTTTTAGCCTTCTTTGGAAGTTAGAGCTATCACTTCCCCTTTCTGCAGAAAGTGACACTGGGCTGTGGGTTCACATTTATAGCTAGGCACTGACGTTGTTTATATGATGCTTACTGCACAATGCATCTCAATCTGAAATTAGTCACACATGATAACATCCAAGCAACCAGCATAAACAGAATCCTGATGTTTTGCTGTATGTTTTGGATGATTCCGCCGTGATATTTCGGAGTTACTCTTTTCATAATCTCCTGACATTTAGCAAGATCCTATTTATAAGACATCATGTGGGGGTTTGGAAGGGGAGGTCCCCACCAGCTGATGAGTAACAGTTTGAACTTAAGAGGAAACCTCCTTTGCTTTTTGTGTTTCTGGGCCTTTCCTGTGTTTTTGTTTATGCAGAACACTAGCTAATGTGGCTTTCGTTCCATTCATGGTCTCGACTGATGTGACCAATAACCCCCTCTTTTGTCTGCTTTTTCTTGGAAAATGTCTCCATTTAGAGAAAGATGCCGTGTCTGCAGACAGGGACAAGACTGAGACAGAAGTGAGAGCCTGTCAGACCCAGACGTGTGTATGAAGGGTAAGCGTACGCACGGTTGTTTAGTTCGTGTGGTCTCCTCAATCATTATTATTATTACGGGGCGGTTCGCTCGCTTTCCAGACGTTTTCAGACAGTCCTGTTTTCCCCGTCTGAGGACTGACTCAGCGAGCCGCTCGCGAACGCAGACCATAAATAACTACTGCAGCGTATTCTCGGGCAAGTGAGCAAAAATCTGCGTCTCGCCGACACACTGAGAGGCCGGGACACCCTCTGGCCCCTTCTCTCATTTCACACTGCTTTGGGAGACTCAGACAGGGAAATGCCACGAGCAGACTCATTTGAATAATCCCCTAGATAACTTTTGCGACTGTTACTGCTGGTGCACGAGATAGTGGCAGCATGTCTGTTGTTTGTTAGGGCTATCGCCTGTGTTGAGAAAGCTCTTCTGCGCTTTGGATACTGCTAGGTGAAGCTCAGAGCTGTCTGGTCATTACCTAAGCAAAGCACTGGGTCACTGAGCAGAAAGCTCAGGAGCAGCACTCTTGCCGATGTTTAGGTGTAGAGTTTGGGCTCGTACCCTCGCTCGCGTTTGCATGTGTCTGCAGCCTGCGTCGGGCCCCCCACACGTGCACCCTGCCAGGGCCCCCAGGGACAGCCAGAGGCCAGAGTGTGACGGAGCAGGCCGGCTGGTTCGGGGAGCGGGGGAAGAGCACGCGAGGCCAGGAAGGGGGGGAGCAGCGGGAGAGGCGCCGCTCTCTGAACAGCCGGCAGCTCCGAGCAGAGTGTGTTCCAGGACTGTCTGTTCGTTCTCTCCCGAGAGGACCTTTCCCCTTTTCGCTCGCGAGTTCAGCGCAGAAGAGACTGATTGTCCTCGGCTTGCTGGAATGTGCGTGCATGTCACGGTCGTGCGAGGTGCTTACAGTTCCACTGAATTTGCTCTGCTTGTGTGTGTGCATGTGCATGTGTGTGTGAGTGCGTGTGTCTGTGTGTGTGTGCGTGTGCATGTGTGTGTGAGTACGTGTGTCCATGTGTGTGCATGTGTGTGTGTGTGTGTGTGTGTGTGTGCTTGTGTGTGTCTGCGTGTGTGTCCGTGTGTGTGCATGTGCATGTGTGTGTGTGTGCGTGTACGTGTGTGTGTGTGCATGTGTGTGTGTGTGTCCATGTGTGTGTGTGTGCATGTGCATGTGTGTGTGTGCGTGTACATGTGTGTGTCTGTGTGTGTGTCCGTGTGTGTGCATGTGCATGTGTGTGTGTGTGCGTGTACATATGTGTGTCAGTGTGTGTGTCCATGTGTGTGAGTGCGTGTGTCCGTGTGTGTGCGTGTGCATGTGTGTGTGTGCTTGTGCATGTGCATGTGTAAGTGTGTGTATGTGTGTGTGTGTGCGTGTGCTTGTGTGTGTGTGTGTGTGTGCGTGTGTAGGTGTGTGTATGTGTGCGTGTGTGCGTGCGTGTGTGTGTGTGTGCGTGTGTGTGTGTGCAAGTGTGTGCATATGTGTGCATGTGTGTATGTGTGTATATTTGGATTTTTGTCAAACCTTTGTCCTCAGGGCTTAAAATTAGCCTAATTATATGCCTCTAAGACCCCTCCTCTAGACAAAGACATTTTGTTCAGCCAGGCTCAGCACAAGCCAGTGATGTTAGAGCTCTGCTCTAAGAAATACAGCCCTGCTGCATTTCCTTTTGTTTGGTAGAAAATGGGAACAGCATGGACTGGGCGTCGGCTGGGAGGAGAGGGTGACACAGGGGTGAGGAATCCGGGCCCTGTTGCTATTTTTAGCATTTGAGCCGCCAATGCGAGAGGGATCTGGCTTTGTGATGTAAACAGTGGCACACGCAGTCATGGCGAGCAAGAGCTGGGGGAGGGACAGCTGTGTCAGGAGAAATGGTGCCAGTGTGTTTTTTTGTATTGTTTCGGTGGCTTTTGGAAAGTGCCAGCTCTCCCTTTTGTGAAGAGCCCTGACCCCTGACCCTCTATGACTACAGGGCATGGGCGCTGGAGACCAGACCTTTTTTAATTCCAGCCTTTTCTGCAGAACGCAGATAAGACTGCGAGGCTCAGGACATGATGCCAAATAATTAATTATTCTCAGAAATGCACGCGAACCAGAGCAGGCCAGCGCAGAGTGGACAAAAGGGGGTTGTGGTTTACTTTGATAAGTGTGACACAGGGCTTTATTCAAGTGTCTTTCCTGAAAAGCAAAGGTGCCCATTATGTGTCCTCCTGCTTTAAGTACCCTAAATACACAGCCATGTCAGTCAATCCGAGCACTTAACAAACAAAAGGTCCTGCACATTTTCAGCCTCCTGTCAGTGAAGATTTATATTGCTGATGGTAAATAACGTTGCTAGTTTGCATATACTTTAAATTCAGATAGGTAATGTACTTCATATTCAGGCCCTGTAAAACAGCATTTAGCACACATAATAAGAAGTCATAAGTCACAAATTTTTATACATTAGCTCAGCAAGTCAAAAATGCAATTCATCACTGCTCTGTAGTACAATGCGGATGACATTTGGACTAAAGGGCCCCAGCCTGTAATCTTTAGTTAATGAAAAGAAAACACATTTTTAACAGCTTTCATTTGCTGTCTTTTAATTTGCTTTATTGCAGGGAGTCATGTGGTTGTTTAAAGAGCACTGACCTTTCCTTTCTGAAAAAGCTAAACTCCTTTTTGTGATGTCTAAGTCATGTACAGTTCTATCTTGTCAATGTCATTTTTTGTGCATGTGTGGTAAGTTCAAGCAACGCATTGAATGGGCTTCTTAGGGAATATATTAAAGGGATCCAGGAAAGTTATTACATTTCAAGCAAGATTTTAACTAATATGTACATGTTAGATAATAGCACAAGGCTGTAATGAGTGATCATATTTCAGAGGAATATCTTTAGTACCCTTTCAGAAATACTTAAACTAACCAAATAAAGATGGATGCTAAAATTCACTATAGGTAAATTAAAAAGTGGTTGCCATGGTTCCCCGGGAACAAAGGGACAGCAGCATGGGTGTGTGGATTAAGGGAGTTTTTACATCCAACAGCTTTGACATGCACACATGGACCAACAATAGAGTCTGAAAAGTTTGACTTTTGGAACGTGCCTGTGAAAAGGACTTGGGCTGACCTTTGACCCCAGCATTGTGATGAGAAGGTGTGAGGCACACGTCACTGGGGAGAAAGCAGATGTCTGCCCCACTGGGGAGGCAGGGCTCCACAGATAGGCAATGCACAGAGGCATAGGCTGTCTGCTGCACCACAGACACAGGGCGGATTTGCCTGAATTGAACTCAGGACGTCAGACAGTCTGCTGGCTCCTGGCCATTGATTTTGAATTGCGATGAAAGGTTTTATGGAGGTCCAAGGCAGCGCATGCACCCATTTAACATATATAACCAACTGTTAATGAGGCATGCGATAATGTCAATGTCAATAATGCCATGTCAGTAATGGGGAGTAGAAGGAGTGCCGCAGTGCTGCTGTTAGTGGGCTGGTATGGCACTCAGGGAGAAGGGCCCCTGAGCAGATCTGGTTCAGCTGTGTGTACAGTTCTCTCGCAACTGTATTACACCCCGGGCTGTGCCTAATGATACAGTTTCACACTGCTGTGCTTCCCTCTTCTGAAGATGGCTGTGGTTCCCTGCCTGCACCTGCAAGACACAAAAACAAAACAACTGAGAGAGAGAGAGAGAGAGAGAGAGTGAAACATAGCCGTGTTAGTCACTCAGGATACGTGAGTCTTCCAAGGAAATAAATGATAACATAATAATAAACAGAGATGTGTTGTGTGTGTTCTAGGAAGCATATGCTCCTGTACAGCAGCTAGATTAAGAGTGACATGTTAAGACAAGGATTGTAGAGCCTACTACAGCACAGAGAACTTGTAAGCAGATATGCAACAGGCTCTCACGCAGGTCTGTGTGTTTAATGAACTATGTGAGAGTCTGGAGTCTGTCTATGTAGGTTAAACTGTGTATAGGAGGCAGACCTGGGTCAAATACGTATTTGTTTTGGATTCAAATAATTTTGAACTGATCATATTGGCAGGCTCAATTATACCAGGCAAGATCAATAGAGCACAGAATTTGAATCCAAAACAAATACGTATTTGACCCAGGTCTGATAGGAGGGCTCAGAAATGAGAGAGATCAACGAGAAAGGCAATGTGACTTTTGAATAGAATACATCGCGATACAGTTCACAGGAAGGAAGTGAGAAGGAAGATAGCACGAAAATCATTTGTATGTGTATGTCTTTGTGTGTATGTGTATGGTACATTAAAAACCCAATGTGTGGCCCCATAAACAAATATCTCGTTTACATTTTTATTACCTAATTTCAGCTGTTCACCCAGGAAGGGAAAATGTGGTCATTACATTGTTATGATCTGTGAGGCGGGCTGCGTGAAGACTGTAGAATTAGCGCCTTTTGAACGGAGAAGCCCATCATAAATACACTTGAATGATACGCTCATATCAGTTTACACATGATGATGGCACCGCGTGGGCGTGTTGCGCTTCTGAACAGATGAAAGGAGAAGGTCTGCGCTCTGCTGCGGAGGGACGAGATGACTTTGCGTCTCTCTCTTTGTGAGTAATGAAATGCAGAGGGAGAAAGGGCCTTTGAGAAGCGATAAAGTGACACTCGGCGCTACCTCTGATGACACGAGCTGACTAATTCTGTGAAAGTGCCAGAGGAGAAATGAGCAGAGAGAGCCGCCGCTGGTTTACTGGAGGGTTCGACTTCAGGGCCTCGTCCCGCGCCCCCTCCTCCTTTGTTTGAAAAGAGCGCAGCCCTCGTGACTTTTTTAGCATGCGGCGCTGAGCACGTGGCTCTCGTCTGTCGCAGCGAAGGGGTCTGCTGTCTGCGGGGAGGGCATCGATCAATCACAGCGGGGGAAAACACGTGCCCTCTTCCTCTATCGCTCGCCTCGCTCCACCCCTCTGCCGTGCCGTCTGTACCCTCTTTTAATGTAAGACACGGTGCATGCGTGCCTGGCTGCTGTACCCCGAAGCTGAAGCAGGTGTGTGATGGGTATTGGGAGAGTAAGGCAAGGGTGTATTTGCTTCATTTGCAGCGATGCCCACATAACCCCAACCCCCCACCCCGCTCCCTTCCCCCAGCCCATTCACAAATTTGATTCGACTAGTTGAAACATACGCTACAATCAAAAACAAAATCTTCCAACCCATCTTGTCACTCGCCCCAACCCCGACGCACCCACTTCCTCTGACAAGACAGATACTGCTTGAACACTCCAAATTTGGGATACGTGCCAGCTCTTAATTTCTTTAGATTGAGTTCAGTTCCACAACCTCAGTCAACTCTTCTCAAGTGTGCTGTTGTTCTCTTACCCGCCCCCCTCAAAACCCAACCCCCACCCCCACCCCCACCCCACCCCAACTCCCGCTGACCCCAGATTGTGGCTGGGTGTGTAACAGAGAGAGTTTGAAATTGGCTACACTTGAGGTTTCTTTCAACTCCCCCATTTTTTTGTGGGAAGTTCAAATTTGCAGTAAAATCTACACTGATGGGCAACTTGAGTCTTTATGACTCTCTTGTGTGCCTGCCCATTATTCCTCCAACCTTTCAATTACTACTGATTCAGACCAGGGAACAACTGATGCTTTTATCCATACAATGGTTTCAATTGAGTCACTGAGGTCAAAGCTGGACTGAATTTGTCAAACGTTTTTTTTATTTTTATGAATTTGATTCTCCTAGAATAAATCTCATAGATAAGCCCCTGGTCCCACACGAGCTGAACATTTATTTATTTATGTATTTATTTATACAGAAGCAACATTAGTTCAAAAACAGAGTACATCCACTTGCTCACTTTGTGCAGTGTTCTTTGCTCATTGAAGAAAAAGCCTTTTAAATGCTGCTTACTAAATCGCGTTGTCATAGGCACAGCTGCAAATAAAGAGGAAACTACACTCTTTGACAACACATTATCAAAGCTTGTTGGACCAAAGCTGGTGCATTCATTTCAACTTTTATCACAACATGGCACTTGGACACATTCAGGGCTGCTCGTGGGACATATGGCTATGAAATGCTTTCATGTTCTGTGCACAGGAGAGGAGATGGACTTGCACACTTCCAATTGCAAAGAAGAGGTGTATTTGATTTATTTTCATTGGTATTTCCTGCTATTATTTGTGAAGCTCAAAGAAACTGGTTATAGCTAAACAATTTCTGAAAACAGACCTTTCCACAATACCCCATTAAATGTCTTTTATTAGCCCACCCCAGCTGCCTGTGAGCAATAGGATTTGTAATATACGCAGTTCTTTTTGAATATCCATCTACAGATGAGAGTGCCCAGTGAAAGGCTACAGTATATTTTATTAATGAAAGCCTGGCTGCAGGTTTTGTATGTGCATCCATGATGCTCTTTTCTGTTACTACCTCATTTGTTTGCCTTCCCCACACAAACAGGAAGAGCATTGTGGCAACAGCAGGAAGTGTCGTGGGTGAAGGGTGATAAGATAATGAGCACTCTTATTTTGTTTTTCCCCAGTTGCTGTGTACGTCACGGCAGCGAGAGGCACTCTCCGGTGAGGGTGGCAGGCGGGAGGGGAAGTACCAGAATGCTGGAATTCCGTGGCCCGGCCGGTGCTGCGTTCCGGATTCCACGCCCACGGCTCGGCCTGGAAAGAGAGAGACGCAGGGGGGAAGCCCAGGAAGAGAGAGAGACGAGGAGGGGTGACTGGCCAACAACCCGGTGATCATGCAAAGCAGGGGCTCCGCTCTTTGGCTTACGCCACGGAGATAAGCGGGCCTCTGAGGAGACTCCCGCTGACTCACATCTGATGGGATACCCTGGGAAAACCCCGCACCTTCTCTTGCGCACACCTGATCACTTCAGGCAAATCTCACAACAAGAGGCTGCATTCAGCATTCATGTTTGTCCAAGGAATTCCCTACCTGAATGGAAACCGTTAATACTATTAATAAGCCTATTGCACATGCTATGAACTGGTGAAATCCCTGCAGTCAGAACATTCCAGAACATTCTATGCTATTTAATGGGAATAAAACAATGTCCCTGCACTGATATGCATTATCGAGTGTATAAGAGAAATACTGCATGCTCATTTTTGTCATTTGCGGTGAAATGTGTTACTGTTGCCATAATCCAGTATAGATAATTGTAGGTATTAAACTCTGTAGCTGCTGTGTGCTCTCTTGCTGCAGGGTTGGGGGGGGGGGGGGGGTAAAGATGAAAGGAGAACAGGGGGTAGGAGCGGCCCCCAGAGCAGCCCTGTAATTTCAGCAGTTCCACGGTCTGCCACAGCCTCCCCTCAGACGGCCTGCCGCTGCATCTGTGACTCCGCGCTCCAGCGCGCTCAAGCGAGCCTCTGTGTCCCGGGATGGTGAGACAGACAATTATGCTGGCAGGGAGGATTTGAGGGAGAAAGATTTCAACCCGTGTCAGTCGCATTTAAAAGGCAAAGCCAATTGAGGAATGATCCTGGTCCTCATTTAGCCTCACTATAAAGGTAACCACCACTCCTTAAGGTTTAAATATAGTTTTACGGTCCTAAAAATAGGCAACCAGTTACACTATTAATAGCGGCCTGTGAGCTTTATTCTGTCAGCAGCTTTGAATGAGGCTCGGCAATTGCTACCATGGAAATAAAGGCCCTCTGTTCTGGATTTTTTTTCTTGTCTCTCTGGCTTTAGTTCAGCTCTCTCCCGTGTGCAGGACCCCAGACTGCTGTTTCCCGGTTGAATCGCAGCCTCTGACCAGAGCCACTCATGAACACAGCTACTGTGCTTCGGTGTGAGGCCTCAGGGCAGCACATATAGTTTTCCATGGTTTTGGAATGGCTGTTAATGCACACAGCCCGTCATTGTCAACAGGTTTGTCTCATAATAGCCCTTACTGACGCACCTTTTACACACCCTGTTTCCTCTACAGCCTACAATGGCTTTGTTCTTAAGTTGAACCCCCCCCCCCCCCCTCTCCATCTCATGTCTACATCTCTCACTCTCTTTCTCTCTCGTGGAAGGATAAAGGGAATTCCTGTTTTCCACCTCCTTCCATGTTAAGACGCGCTTTAATGCAACTGCAAGAGAAGGGCTGTTTATAAGTCCAGAGAGAAGCTCATAGAGAGGATTATGGGGTGAGTTAAGGTCATAGAACATTAACAGTAAGCATCACTACTGGGACATGGCTAACCAGAGAGGTTGTAGTCTTTAGCCGATAGGAGAGTGTGAGTCCAGCTGCTGTTTCTCCATTCATTTCAAATGGATATATTATTGAGAAAATGTTGGAGGCAACCTATGAAGAAAGCCTGCGTACTTCATGCATGCATTGTGCTGTACGGTACAGAGGCCAACAAGATAGATATACACAGAAACCTGGGCAATTAAATGGAGCCAACAAAAACACAAACAAGGGAAAATCACAAAATAGTTTAGTTGCATTCCATGTGTTGTTATGTTTATTTATTTGTTTGTTTGCTTTGCCCTCCAGAAACCTGCTATTATAGCAGTAAAGCATATGAAGCTTAGGTACAGATGAATTTGAACCATTAGCTAAGAGCAATCTGTGTGATAATTTTGGTGACCTACAGTAGCTCTCCTTATCTGGATCAATAATCTCCTTGTTTGCAAGTGGCTTGTGATATTTGTTCATAGCATGTTCATAGGGACTAAACTAACAGCATCATTGCACTCTCCAGTAAGGTTATGGTTGTAAAACCAGCTCTCAGTGCTGTGTTGCCATCTGAACACCAGCTTTCTGAGCACCCTGTATACTCACATCTGCTGTAAACCAGAAATCGTTGTGTCTAATTTTGCCCGCGCCTTTGGTTTATAATGTTAAAACAAAGCGCTGATCCGGCTAAACATTAAAGTGTTGAAATAAGTGGCTAAATGAATGGTTGCGCTGTATGGCATTTGTTTGATTTGGTTTATATCGCAGGGTGGCATTAGGTCATAAAAACAGAGCTGGTGTCTTTTTTTAATCTATATTTTGAGCTCACAATTATGTAGCAGACTGTCCTCTGGCTAGAAGAAATGGACCGTTCTTCCGGCGCATTGGAGGTCCTTGCTTTTGAGTGTCCCTGCTTCTAGACACTGTCCATTCAAGCTGAGACATGAACTGGTAGACTGACAGACGGGCAGAGCAGCTAAGTTATTCCAATTCACAAATCAAGCCTTTATGTAGGAGCATGAACAAAATCCATGTTGGGTAGGCAGCATGTCTTCGCCTCTGTCTGTGTGTGTCAGGAGGAGACCAGAAATGTCTCTTTTTGACTGTTTATTTTGGTTGTAATTCCAATGCCAGCCGACTTACCCCACTGGAGTAGGTGTTTTCAGTCTTCTTTGCTGTCTAAAATGAATTTTGTATGGAAGGACTTGCTATATAAAGCACTACCAGTGTATTACAGAAACCACTGGCAAAATTGGCATTTGTCACCCACAATGTAATACTTTAACTGATTTTCCCATACAGTCTTGGATGCATTGTAAAGCATAACATTATGTTTTCTATGACTTAAAAGCAGACTGACCAGAATTGTGTGAGCCTGTCAGATTTGTGTCTGATTACAATGTAGAATCCATATCAAAAGCCAGATCCTGCTTTTATGTGGTAATTTGGTCTTAACTTAACCCAACTGTTAGTTCTTCAAACCAACATATCTGCTGAAGACAACTGGACTTAAAATTCTTAGCACAGTTGTAAACTGGAGGTTGAGGTTGTGCAGTGATCAACTTGTGCAATTTATTTTGTCAAATTATGTATTTTTTGTAATTTAGTAATGAGTATATAATGTCCGTACCATCAGTCCAAGTTAAAGTAAAACAATTTCATAGCTTGGCGAGTTCAATGTCCGTGGAAGGATCATTGCAAAATATCAACAGCACAGTTCAAGAGAGGAAAGCCACGGAAAGAGGCCCCTGGATGGGAACCTAAGCAGGAACAGAGAGTGGTGTTTTACTGTACTTGAGTCTGCAATGTGCCTCCAGGGCCGCAACTACCATTAAGGACACCTAGGTCCGCAGTTTTATTTTTCTTGTGTACATTTTCAATGCCTATAGTTAATGTTCTTCTTTGGTGAGAACATTAGTTGCAATTCATTTAGGAATGGAATGAGCAGTCAAATTTAAGCCTAATCTTGAGTAATACAGTATGTAAAGCATTTACACCTTAATATGCATCCTCAATTAAATGACTAAATTAAAGGGGGGTGGGGGGCGGTGGGAAGCATAATCCAGCCTAACCCCCACCCCACCCCTCACCTCACCCCAGCCAAATCTCTGGACCTCGGTATTGTTTAGGTCCTGGTTACGTCCCTGTGTGCTACTTTTTATTTATTTATTTATTTATTTTATGATTTATTCTTATTTGAGGTCTCTTCCCCAGAACTGTGCCACAGCATGACTGTCTCTCCTTACAGGCCCAATGCATGTTGGCTAAAAAATAAAATAAAATAAAAAAGTTCAGCTGCATGGACAATAAGTGGCAGTGTTGAGGTCTCTGTATGAATAATCACACTAGTCTTGTTTACTTGCAGTGTCTATGAATAATAACACAAATCTTACTTCCTTGCAGTAAACCTTGTTTACAACAAATGGGAACTGATTAATGCTTGGACCTGTAGGGCTCCAGGAAATATTCATTTACTCTATTGTTGTTCATTTAGCTTAATAAATGACAGCAGACTGAGAGTAGGCCACCAATAAAGCACTAATTAGCTTCCTGTTCCTCGAAGTAATAGATATGTGCGAGGTTCAAAACAAATGTGCTACAATAAATGAACTTTAACTGTTTTGGTTCATTCAGTTCGTTACTTCCAAAGTTTCCAGATAACTTCTGTAAAAAGGGGTTAGTTTTAGCTATCCCTTCAATAATTTAGCAAACCCATAAAAATAATCAAGTAGGCTATAGGCTGTGTGACTACTTTTGCTCGCTCCAAAATGCAATATAGCATGCCAGCTGCAAGCCTACGTTCCCACAACGCGAAAAATGACTGGTGAACGAGATTTGCCGAATCCCATTAATTGTTGTATTAAAACTGATTAAAACACGGTCACAATCTCAAAGATGAGAATAAATTATAAAAGCTATTTCAAATGACATATCACAGCAATTTACATTAGCGTTCTTTGCGTTCCAGTGGTGCAACTTCACACAGTTTTGCGAATTGCCACCAATGTTGGCAACCAGGGGCATATGTAAGCTTGTTTGATTAAAATGTAAAATGATTGTAGACTACATTTAGTCAAGCGGTAGTGTCACTTCCAACCAAGAAGCGATTACCAGCACGTGCATGTTTTACAATAAAAACTATTGAATGCCATTATAGATCTAAAAACGAATAAATCCTGTGCAATAACGCGCAATATTAACTTGCCCTTAAATGGGCAATGACGTTTCCGGAGGTTCCGTCAATACAGCACAACCATCTTTGGTTGGTATTCGTGATGAGGTGAGGTGGGAGAATGTTGTTTATCCGACTGCCCCTTTTGCCGAAAAACAATTGATGTCCATTGCTAATCATTTAGTCTTTGATAGCCTGAAGGCTGTATTCTTCAATGAAATGGTTGTTTTGCAATTATTAACTGGTCAAAATAGAGACTAGCACAATGCTATATAAATTACAGTCATTTTTATTTGTAAATGTAACTCATAGGCTATTTAAATGTCGAAGTATAGGCTTTGCAACTGATGTAACTGATTGCATCAATAGTTAGAAAAATACAAAGCCGAACGTTAAACAATTTCGTGTCCAGTAGGGTACGTCTGTATCCTGCTGAAATCTAAGTTAGTTGACGTTATCATTTTGTGTAGTAAACCGCCAAGCAAATAAATCCATTCAAGCATGCAGTTGCAATGCAGTGCGGATAATCATTAGGGCATTAGACATTTAGCATTACTTATGGGGTCGCTGAATCACGAATCATAGATACCTTTTTAGGTTCGTGAGCTACAAGGTGCATGGTACATGCGCACTGCCTGGTTCCGAAAGTGAAAACAATCATGGGAACCCTCTAGCTTTTTCCAGAGTGATCTGCTTCGTAGTGCGTCTGACGTAGGATTTGCTCAGACACTGTACGTCTACGTTTCCGTGCGTGCTTTCCACTCCCTCGCTGAGCTAATTTGCACACGGAAGGGTTGCCTGTAAAAAAGAGACAAATATGGCTCTGACGAAACTGAATGCAATATTAATGACTATGCTACAGAATATGTTTAAACTTTTCCTTTCTATTTTTGGGTAATCATATGCTGATTTATACACCGTACATTTTCTCCTTAATATTTTAGTATCTATATCAGAATTTGTAGGGAGATGTCATTATAGCATATGCTTGTTGTTTTTGTCATATTAGAGGGTTTATGCACTTCCATTCTCACTTATGATATGAATTCAGGGTAAATTAATTAGTGCCTTAAGCCAGCAGCAGGCATAGTAAATAATGACAATATATAAGAAATTTAAATCATAAGCCTTGGGGGTCCAGCTGTAATAATCTTAGGTAAGTGGATGATTCAAAACAGAGAAGTATGGCTGTGTCCACTAACCATTCTTGCCCTGTTCCTGTGTGTGTTTGAGATAGTTGGAATACTATGGGAAGTGGACAGCAGATTCCAGAGCAAATGGTGAGTCACGGAAAGAACATCAGCAGTGGGAGGGGTGGGAGTCTGTCTGCACTTCTTTGCATTTCATTGGGTGACACTACTGTTTGTTCAATACAGCAGTATTGATTCTACTGCACACCTAGCCTCAGGAAAACTTGTCAACCAGGGTGAAGTTTAGACTAATGCTTCTTCAAGGTATTCGAGAGAAGGATTTTTAAACATAATTTGCATGCCCAGTACTTAACAATTACTTTTATGTAGTGTTCTCAATATGCTTGGGTAAAAGCAGGGATTCACCAACTAGCTGGATTTCTACGATAGCTTCTTGGGGTTTTAGAGGGGTACAGTATATTGTCATTCATGATGAAGTCCTGTGGATGAGTTTTGCCATATGTTCAATGGGTGTGGTAGAAGCTGGGAACCTCCCTCCCCCTCATTCCAAACTCCCTTGCCACTGAGCCAGCTACTTCCAGGAAACCCCTCTTCTGCTTTATTTTGCTCATGCACACTGATAAAATCCAAACAAGGGTTTTAAAAACATTTCTGTTTGGTTGGTTAGATAGTGTGTGTGGATTTAAAATTCTAAAAATAATTATTACATTTGTTTAGACTCAGCTCCTTCCTATCCTATGCTTTTTCCCCCAGTATATGCAATGGCAATGAAGACCTGCATGAAAGTGCAAAGATGAGTCATCAATGAGACAACAGGTGTGTACGAACAAAAAAATAAAAACACGCTCTGCTTCACAGCTGAGTTCAGTTTTCTTTTCTCTGTCAAACTCATCTGCTGCTGACAGAGAGGGGACTCTTATCACAAGCAGTCTACTGACTATGTGCAGAAATACACAAGCTGAGGCATAGACATATTTTTTAAATCAAAACAGTAGACTAAGGAGCACACAGAGTTCTCAATAAGAAATGGACTGAGAAAAAAGAACCAGATGCATTCATGAATAAGTATTTGCAGGTGGAGACGCTCAACCATATGTGTGTCTTGCAGCTGAGCAGGTGGTGCTTGGGGGCACAAGTGTGCAGAGGACAGAGCAACGAGCCAGCTCAGCAGTACTGGAGGCCTCGGCCAGAGTCCAGCATTTTCTCTGAGCTGGACTTCCTCCTCCTCGCCATGGGCCCACACCCAATAACAGCAGCACTGCTTTGTTTAAGCAGCAGCTGTGGGACTGGGTTGTCATAGTCTCTTTTGGCTTGCAGGCAAGGAACAGGCCATTCTATCACAGGAACATTCACCAAGAAACGTATGCTACTTATCCGTATCCAAAGGCTACTGGTCAGGCTGGCAACTCAGTATTTCATATATCAGATCCAATACCTTGCACTACTCTACATTTACTGGTATATTCTATCCTTTGCTTAGCTGAGTCCACAATGGCAGCTAATGATTTATTTTTTGCTTCATTTTATTGTAGATCCTGTGTTCGTCAGAGAAGTGTGTGTGTGTGTGTGTGTGTTTTCAGCCAGAGACCGCCCAAATTTTTCCCGGTTAACTCCCAGTGGCGGCACCGCAGCGAGAGACTAGTTTGTCCCGCTCTCTGCATGCTGTCTGCCAAATTAAACATCGCTCCTGCGTCACCGGCCTCTGGACTCTCTCTCATTCCCTGTCACTCCCAGGGCTGGGTGTCACAACATTACTGTGGAATAGAGGATGTGACGCAGATATCAGGAAGCAAGGAAATGCAGCCCGTCTCACTGCTGCTGGACCTCATAAATGCAATACCCATAATCCGTTAACTGTGTGCACATGTATTGCTGAAGACAAAAAACAGACTGTATAAGCAACTACCTTGGTATTTCCCTTTTCTTGTTGTTGCTGCTGAGCTTGTTTGTCTGATAAAATTCTGTAAGTTGGAATGGAACACAGTTGTAAGGGAACCCCCTCTGGATTTTTTGAATCTTCTCTGATCTTTTTTTTTGGTATTTGTACTGGCTTACTTTGCTTATAATTTTACTGATATTAAATTGTACTGTTAAATAAAGTCATTTATTTTCAGCATTCTGCTCAAGAGTAAAAGAGCAGTGTTCCCTTGGTATTCCAGCTTTAAATCCTCTCACCACTTTTCAAGTCATCTAACCTCCATATAACCCTGCTAACATCCTGAGTATTCAGATCTATACTATTTCTATGGACAAGATGCATGTGAAACGAGACACAGTCGGGTTGTTGCTGAGTTGCATTTCCAGAATTATACACATCACAGGGACAAGAAATCCCGTCTGTTAGCAAGACCTGCAAAGACCAGAGGCTACTTCAGGTCAGGGTTTTAACATAAGCCTGGTTTCCTCTGATCTAACTTAACTGTGTTTTCTAATGTATGCCAATATGTTAGTTTAAATGTCAACTCATGCTTAACTGTATTTCTAACTGCCTAAGTGCTGGTGAACCTGGAAGATTACAGCTGAACTTGCCTAATACTGCCTTCAGTGCATCACACTGTATAGTGATCACATGTTCATTTGTAAATAAACATGTAAAATTTCTCACCAAATTTGTTTTTTCTGGTTTAAAATGAAGAACCTATAGGCTTTTCGCCTTCATTCCAGTTTTTTGCAGGCCCCATTGGAAAGATTTTAATTAAGTGTGCACAGCAATACGTGCATTTGAAGTGTTGTATGTAGTATGTATATAAACATATGTTACTGTCTAGTATAACCTGTTGATGACATCAGAACAAAGCTATGCTATCTAGCTAAGAGCAAGTGCTGAACTAAATCACTTTCTATGGTGTTTTACAGCAGGAATATTCCTACATGTTCTTTACTCACCGTCCTGACTGACCAGAAGTTGAGCTGTCCCTTCTACCATATCTGTGGTTGGCCAACATACCTGTCTGCCAAAGCTAATGTGCCAAAGTCAATGTGCTGTGGAACTGTGTGTGACTTTCCTGTGCTATAGGTAGTGTACATTTAAGGCAGGCCAGTGGAAACATAAATTATGGCTTGTTAGTACGGTGTCTCAGGACAAGCTGTTCAAATGGGTGTCATTGTAGATACTACACAGGTCCCATGGAAATGAATGTGGCCATAGGTAAAATGGATGTGCTCTTGAATCTGTTTTCAAAGGCTTCCCCAGCCCAATTATTCATTACATTATCTTCGAGACTAATGTATTGGCTTAGCTTTGACTCACTGAACATTAGCGCGTTGAGATCATCACCTGCATAAAGCACACTAAGTGCACAAAATTACAACTGAATTATTCTACTTGTTAGTCTGTTGGTTTCTTGTCACTCTGTAGGTTATATAACTTACGTGCAAGGTCAGAGGTTCAGAGAAACACTATTCTAAACGTTTGCATGGAGCAGTCCACAATCCTACATCCCACCCCTTCATTAATTTAGCAGACTTTATTATCCCCCCATGGGCCTAATATCTGTAGTCTGATGAATCTTGAATATTTCTTAAAACAATCACGTCTATTATTTCATAAATTAAATAAGTCTTGACTTATTTCAAGATCCCTACATTCAAATAGCATGCACAACACAAAAGTTCAGTGTTTCCATTCAATAATTTATTTATACTAGAGCACTTGAAAACATACTTTAACCATACAGTAGTTCATTGGCATATATTACTATTTTTTAAATTACAGACAAATAATAATAATACATTGCAATCTACCAATCTTTCATTTTGTAATAATCCACCTATGAAGCAACTGCAAAGTTCGTGTGTTGCAGACTCTTCCCCTCAGCACATTATAAGCATTAGCCGTGTGCTCCTCATTCAAAAAAACTGCATTCCTGCTTAAAACAGTTCAGCATGACATTCATTTCACAAGTCCATAATGTTCCTTTTCCGCGAATAGGTGCTATGACCCATTATTAATGTTACAGTCTCAACATCGGTAAGAGGAGTTCCAGCTTCCCCCTGCGAAGTGAAACTGCAAGTCCGCTCCCACGCTGCTGCCGCCCTCGATTGCTCCATCAGCTTTTGGCAAGCAACAGCGAGACTCCGATTCGGCTCACTTTCCTACAGCTCCCCTCTGCCGCCACCGAGCTGTTCCGCTTCGCAAAGGAAGAGAGCGGGGTTCATGCCCACTGTCCCTTTGACCTTTTCCGCACACACTCTCCCAGCACTAGAGCTGCCACAGGCCGCGCGGGTGTGCGGCAGTTACCGTGCGATGCCTTCTTGAACGTCGTTCATATTCTTGAAGAATGACGTCTTCAATTTTCCATTTACGCTTTCATTTCTCCTTTGTCAGTTCCTTCAGCGCTCCTCCAGGGCAAGGTAAGGTACCCACTGGTTTTTGCAGCGACTCTCTTCGCAGTAGTTGCCGACTTCTTTCAGTGCTTGGCATTTCAGTGAGTCTACGTGGGAATTCTGAAACCAAATAGATGTAAAATGTTAGCAATAATAACAGCAGCCTAAATAATATTTCATACCAGCAATCGCCCAATAGCAACTAATGGAACTACGGAAGTTTTACTGGACGAAGGATCTCTAGTCCAAGCAAGTGTTCGTATGCATTCAGCCTCTACATTACCCATATTTGCATATGCGCTGGCCCTACTTATTCAAACTACGTTTAGACAAAACTGGCAAAAAGTCTAGATGGCCGCTGCCATAGTGCTACAGGTACTTACGGTGACAAGGAGGCAGTGCAGATCTTTGGCTTCGTTGGCGTTGCTGTCAGTGGTGCTTGGCTCACCGAGGACCTGTTCTAGACGTCTCACGCCTGAGACGCGCAGGATATTAATGTCGTTGTCGCAACAGAACGCTTGGATTAGCGTGAAGTGAATCTGCAGTGCAATGTCATCCTCGTCCTCCTCATCAGTCGCCAGTACACACAAAACCACACTGTCTGGATCGCTGTGGAACATAACAAACGTACAAATTAATGCAATGCTCAACAATAGTAGTGCATGTCAAAATATGTAGGCATATCACCACGATTAAGTAGGGCACATTATAGCATGAAAAATATCTTTAAATTGTTCAAAAAGGAGAAGCATACTCACACATTCATCAGCTTTGCAGATTCGTAGACTCCGACCGTGAGGCAGTCTTGTCGCTGGGCAGCCACCAGCAATTCTTCTAAAGCTTGACCCACAGACTCCATTCTTTTAAAAAAAAAGACATTATTAGAATTTGCATATGGGACACGTAGGCTACATAAACAAATTCTCAAAACGTGCATTCTCATAGCTGCAGTTTAATTCTTGCAATGTGCGCACGCAAACTGTAAGAACTGCCGTCTTATATTCCACCGTAGTTCTAGTGCATAGGCTACCTAGGGAAGTGATACGATTCTAAAGGTTTTCAGTAGTGCGTAAACAGATATGACTCTTACCTTTTATCGGTAATGTTGCATCCAACGAGTTCTTCCAGAGTCATGTTGAATTCAAACAGTGTTATAATCCACAAATTGTAGGATAAACTCCAAAAATGTAAATTCCTGAACCAGGTTGTCTGCTGCTGGATGCCGTACACAAATAATCCAAGTTCTTCTGCTTTGCAAGGTTTCTGTGAAAACTCATCCAATGCTCAGTTACTGTTACGTTGATCAGTTTCTCTCTTGTATTACCTCGTTGTATGCTCTTCAAACCAGCGCTACCCAGTATTTATGGGTTTTTCTTGTGGGCGTGCTTTATTTCACCGAAACGGTATTTCATTGGCCAGCCTCGTTCGACTTCTCACCCTTTACAACAATTGGATAGTTTTTTTTAGAGGATCGCCGTGGCCCACGTGGGCTTGTTTCGATAACCCCGCGTCCCCCGCCCTAGCTATTTATTTATTTATTTATTACGATTTTGAGTTCCAAGGAATTTCCTTCGAGCTCAGTCCTGGTTTTTATTTTTTACAAGTTAAGGAAACAGAAAGTGAAATAGTAAAAAAATTAAACATTTTTGCAGCCTCATACGGCAGCTTGTAAAGGCATTTTATGTACTCTCACGAATTACACATTGTAGCTCTCCAAGCATGCACATTTGTTACATATTATGGTCAAATTAATCTGCACATTTATTAGTGTTATCAATATATTTTCAGACAAATTACGTGCAAAATGTTGCATATTTTGCATAGTGTGCATTGTTCTTGTGTAGACACTGTTAGTCTCTGCAGTTGGAAATAAATTGAAGGGACATGTACGGGTCGTGTTTTTATTTTTATAGCACCTGGCCTTCCTCGTTTTTAAGGAGACAAACATTCCCGTGAATTGCCTTCATATTGTGCAACTGAGGTAACAGTAAAAAATAAAAATAAAAAGTGTCGACAGACCTACTCTTGTGAGCGTCTTACAGTATCCTATAGCTTGGCCATTCCTGTCTTTTTCTCTGCCCCTACACACATGCAAGGTTTTTTTTTTTTTTTTTTTTTAAGTAGAATGATAACAGCCATCCCCAACATTCTGCCTCTTGAATGTTCCTGAAATTTTGTGCATTACCAGGAACTTCCGTCACTCGTCTGCGTTCCAGATCTGCGTCTAATTATAGGCTCTAGGGTCACAAGATCAGAGCTGTTTACAAATAGCCACGACAGGATCAGCTTATGTTATGCAGCAGCATTACAAAATCATAGTATCTAGGTTCACGGATGATGAGTCCTACTTATGTTGCATGCAATTTATTATGGCGAAATTAATATATAATCTTTAAACGAATAATGCACATCAGCCAAACAAGGAGCACGACAGAAGCCAGAATTGTGGTTATTACATTGTTGGTTCATTTTACTAAACATAAACACAAAAAAGCAAATTCTCAGGTTTTTTTGTCAGAAAATAACTCCTGATGCCGCCCCCTCGCGGTTTGTGTAAATCATTACAAGGTATGGAACATGTTGTAACACGTTGCAATTTGTAGTTTCCCGGAGTGGGTTTCAGTACTCATGCACGGGGTTATAAGTTCAATTCTTGTTTACATGATTGCTTTGCAACATTTATGAAAAGACGCTTATGATATCCAGACCACATACATCCAGTATCACAGCCAATATTAAAAATGTATCTAGAAGTTAGTGTTGAATGGCTGGTTCAATTTACTACTTCAAAGGGGGGAATTAAGCTATTCTACGTCAGTATAATAACAACAAAAGTGCTTAACGGTTAGTCAATGAGTAAAAGAGAGTGATCTCCAATGACACATACATAGGCGTCGAGTTGTCTTCTATCAATCGATATAGATTTATTTATTTGTTTATTTATTTAATAAGAACTAGTTTTTTCCTTGTCCACGAGCGTCATCTTGTGGCCATTTCTTTTTCTTGCGTGGTACTGAAATCACAATGTATTTAAGAGACATGGAAGTGTCTCTTAAATTTTTTTATTTCTGTGTAATTTTATATTTGTGTTAGCGTCTTAAATAATCTTGGTCAAATGAATTAGCTTATTTGTTGCAAATCTTTGAGTGAAAAATGCATTGACTGATTCAGATCAATTTTGGAAAGGGTATAGCCAATAAACATTATAGTGATCAACTTGTGAGCCAATATAATGACTTTTCAGACGCCTCGACGTGCAAAGCATCTAGCCTACATGGTAACAGCACCGATATTGACACTGATTCACTCATACTCCTGGCGAACGCTTTAAATATTTTACCGACAGCAGTGAAACGCAGGGACGTGCGTGGTTACCGAATGGTAACGAGTAGGCTACAAATTGATTCTCTTGGATTCCTTCTGTGTTATATTCTTCATTGTCCATAATAATTTTGCATCTCGTGACTGTGAATGTTTCCACTTGTATTGTTTTAAGGGTTAGGGGATTTATTGTGATTTTGGCTTTCGATAAATATAGTTTGAGCGCCAGCGCTATGCAGACTATGTATTTTCTTACAAGAGACGCGTGCACAGACGTAGGACGATTGAGGCAAGTCGCTTTCAGGTAGTGATTCACGACGCTGCATGACTCATTTGGCTCGAGCTAGGAGACGACGAGGAGTCACATCACTTCGATTAGTCACTGCGTACAGTCCCACCTACTGGCTGCACTGTGTTAGAAACGTTCCAGTGATTTATGTAGAACAAAATCGCTAGAATACATTGGTGTAGCGTAGCCTACCAAGTGATTTGTAGAGCAAATGATGCCCTATTGGCGACTGATGGGTAACACGTTCAAATTCTGCGGTGTTGTGCAATACTGTTAATTGTTTATTCAACTGTTCATTGTTCAGATCCAACAAAATGTCTCAAAATTCATTGGATGGCACTTCAAGTAGCCTAATGTACTGTACTAATAAAGCACGATGTATTTGTAAGACACTAGCCTACTATACTGTTCTGTTTTCCAGGTGTTTCTTTGAACTGCAATTTCCTGGGGCAGGGAATTTGCTTGTGTTTCCCAATTGACTCGGGGGTTTGTTGTTTTTTCTCTGTTCCCTCTGGAAAGCATAGCTGCTTTGTCCAGCTCTTTGTGAAAATGCGATTGTGGGTGTGTGATATATGTGTGTGTAATATATTTTGCTTAATCAGTTTGAGACTGAAAAACGACCGAAAATGCACAACAGTCAATGGCGAGTTTGGTTGTTCTTTTTGTTGAGGTGTCAATGAAATGCAGTTTCCTCTTAGAAGATGAGGTGTTTGAATTATAATAAGAATGGAAGCTGTCCATTAAGACCAGGAACTTACGTTGACTTTGTCTCTAATACACACGAAGTGCAATACCCATTTTTGACCATTTCACACGGACACGGACACAGGAGATTTCATGCTGCGCCTGTTAAGGTAATTACATAGTTTATTAACCGCCTGGTTGACTCGCTGTATTGGGAGTCAATCACTGGCATTGCCTTGCCTCCATTTCCCCTTGATGCGGGGCAGGCAATACACATGCCCAAAATTCAAAGCACCTAACACTTCACCTACCAGGAAGGTATATAATTCCAGCAACGAGAAAGCACAATTAGGTCTATGTAAGGTCTAATCTATATGAACAAGTTAAATATCCTTTTTCATGTCTTTGGCCTTTTTTAGCACAGGGTTTGAATTTTAATAAATAATAATATTAATAATCAAATAATAAAATTATATATCTATAGTGTATACAGTGTACATAAGTATTTGGACACTTTTTTTGTGGTTTGGGGCTGGTACTCCAGCACATTGGATTTGAAATAAAACAATAAATACAAGCTTACAGTGCAGACTGCAGCCATTTGAGGATATTCACATCCATATTAAGTGATCTGTGTTGGAATTGCACTTTTTATACATAGCTCGCCATTTTAGGGGACCAAAAGTAATTGGACAATTGGCTGCTCAGTTGTATGGCCATGCTGTATGTTGTTGCATCATTAGTTCATGCACAATAAAGCAAACAATAGGTCTGGAGTTTATTCTACGTGTGGCATTTGCATTTGGAGTTTATTGTTGTTATCTTAACATGAGGAGAATTTATCAGAGACATAGTCAAAACATTGAGTGTGTAAAAGTAAACATTTTGGTTCATTGTTAAAACGAAGAAGACTTTGGAACAAAGTCTTGTGGACAGATAAGACAAGTATTAGCCTGTATCAATGTGATGGTGATGGCAAGAGGAAAGAGAGGAAAAAGAAAGGAACTGCTCATGATCTCCCCCGCATTTGTGAAACATGATGGAGGTGCTATGGTTTGGGCATGTATGGCGGCCACTGGAACTGGCTCACTTGTCTTTATTGATGATGTGACTGCTGACGGCAGCAGCAAGATTAATTCTGACAGGTACAGAAACATCATATCTGTTCAGATCCAACAAAATGTCTCAAAATTCACTGGATGGCACTTCAAGGTGTTTTTTGGGGGTATAATGATCTTGACAGGCTAAGTCAATCACCCTGAATCTAACTGAATATGTGTTTCACTTGCCGAAGACAAGACTGAAGACAAAAAGCCCTGGAAACAAACACAGAAATGAAGATGGCTGCAATATAGGCCTGGCAGATAATCACCAGGGAAGATATCCAGTGTCTGATGACGTCTATGGGTGCAGACTTCAGGCAGCCATTGAATGCAAATGATTTGAAACTAAATACTAAATGTGAAAGCTTTATTTAAGGTTATATTATTTTGTCCAATTATTTTTGGTCCCCTAAAAAGGAGAACTATTGTATAAAAAGTTCTGTAATTGCTACACAGGTCACCCAATATGTATGTAAATATCCTCAAATTAAAGCTGACAGTCTGCACTTTAAAGTCCTATTCATTGTTTCATTTCTAATCCAATGTGTTGGAGTTCATAGCCAAAACAACAAAAAATGTGTCACTGTCCAAATACTTATGGACTTATACCGCACTGCATATATATTTAAGATATTTTTCTTTGATCTTTTCTATAGGGATGTCTGAAATACGTTGTATAACACAATTGTAAATATTTCAAATGAGAAAATTATTCATATTAATCATCAGTGAAATGTAGTAATTAACTTCATATATTTACCCAACTTCGTAGAACATTCAGGAAAATGACTTCTCCCGTGAAGTTTTTAATCATCTTACCCACATGGGGGTGACATTGTACAGGCGTTCTGTTAAATGAGAGGCTGAATGTGAGGTACTTCATGTCCCAGCGTGCACTACGGCAAATGCCACAGGGACACCTGGGTTGCCAGCTTTGACATTTCAGTTGCAGTAACCAATTTCGCACTATGGGATTTAAAAATTAGTTTGCCTTTTTTCAAGCAAAAATGCTTCAGTCGAAATGTCAATATGCATTTGTTCCTAATACAGCAGGCACGTCTATGTTTCCTTTGTAATTAATCTCAAGATAAGAAGCCAGTGGTTGTTTCCAGACCTGGCTCAAATACAAATACATATTTGTATTTGAAAATGTAGTAAATACATATTTGAAGTATTTTCAAATACATTTACACATTAAATACTTTGTATTTGATTTATTTAAATTATTTTAATGGAAAACCAAATACTTTTTCAAATAGTATTTAAAAAATACATTTCTTTAAATAAATACTTTCCTGGGAAACAAAATACTTTAGTATTGATAGCCTTTTAAAAATACACTAAAATACAAAAACAGTTTTAAAATATTTTGAAATATTTCTGTAGTAGACAACAGAAATGACTGAGCCAGCAACAATATAGGCTTCATACTCAGACTTCTTGATAAGCTACTTGCCAGTTATTTGTACCCGTACAATCTTTTTTAAAGTTAGGGGCCTTTTACTGTAATATTATGTACAGTTCCAACTTATACATTTTGTAAGGTTAGACACTGATAAAATAGAATTCAGCCATGCTTATTCACTACCAGTTAACCCCTTTGTGCACAATGCAAATCTGGCCAATCCTTGCCCATTTAGGGGGTACCCTATTTAAAGCTTTATAACTCCAGATGTGAGCATCACAAAGACTTGTTGGACAAAAATAGCTTAAATGAAGCTAGACATTTGTACCTTTTACAATACTAACTTTGATTAGTTTATATTCATAATTTAGTAGAAATAAAGAGCCACAGATGCAATTGTCTAGGCAAAAAAGCAAAAATGCATTTGCTCTTTTTTAGTTTCCAATGAAATACTGAGAGATCCCATATATAAAACAGGTTAAATTATACATGTCCTGGATCAAAAACTCCTTGACCACATGCATAAAATCTAAGAGTTCATCTTTCAGAGTTCTACAGTATATTTTTTAACAGACATAATATATATCCTTGATAAATAAGATACTCTTTTTAAAAGAGTAACTTACCCTGTGAAATTACTGAAACTGGACATCTGCCTTTGTCCTTCTGTCTCTGCCCTTATGAACCTCTGCCCCCACTGGCACCCCTACCCCCCACAGGAACTCAATCATTCTCGCAGAATATGGATGCGCGTGCGCGCACACACACACACGCACACACACACACACACTAAAATGAACTTAAACATTAACAAACACACAAGGAGAAAGAGACACATGCTCTTCAATTGGAATTTAATGAAAGGAAATTCACCTATGTACTACATATTCAAACCCCAGCCACATGTTCTATGACACTTATTTGATATAAGTGGCACCATATCATAGAAGTGGAGTGTCCAAGGTTTTCAAAACACCCCCATATCATTGAGACAATATGTCCAGGGGAGGCAGCAGAGCATGATATTTATTATGCATTCACCAAACAACTGGGATTTCATGAAAGAAATTTGCTTGTGTACTGCACATTCAAACCCAAGCCTCATTTTCTATGATGCTTATTTAATATAAGTGGTACCTTCTGAGTGAAGGGTCCAAGGGTCCATCTGAGTGAAGGTCCAAGGTTTTCAAAACACCCTCATAACATTGAGACAGAGTGCAGAGCATGATATACTGTATGCAAACTTTTCACCTATACACACATTATGTGTTAATACACTCTAATTCTCCTTGCCAAACTACTGTAATACCCAGCCACATTTTCATATTTATTTGTTTTAAGTTGCATAGTTCAGGGTAGCACACAATGTTGCAGTGATACATTTTACATTACTCTAATTCTTCCCTCACCATTCAGTTAAACTCATGTACAAGTGTATTGGATATTGTAATAATACTTTAAAGTAATGGAAGTATTTAATTTTTATTTCTCCATTTCAAATTGGGCCTTGTTGTCATTGTAAAAAAAAAAATATAAAAAAGGAAGACATATTTGCTTGTAATTAATGTTAACGTTGTTCTAACTGAAAAATGAATAGTTTTACACTGTCTATGTTTAAAATCGTTGTTTTAATATTATTCCAGCATAAATTAATAGTTCGTATTTTAGGACAACTGTAGGTCGATTTTTCCTTAATTAATTCCATTATGTTGAACGGAATAGTGGTTTTATCGTTGGGACTTTTATTTTGAAAATATAAGACCCTCGCGAAAGTCCTTACTGTCGGTAGCCTCAGACTGCATGTGTTAAATCTACAAAAATCTAATTGATTATAGTATTTTTTGTATAGCTAGACATGGCTGAATGTCTCGGAGATATTGTTTATCGAAAAGACAAAAATGTAAGTTTGTTTTACAAGTTTTAGGTAACGTTACAAGTTAGGTTGCATATGTCATCTAGCTAGCACAAATAAGTGGGGTAACTAGTCATAATGCTAGTATAATTTAGTATACGCTAGCTAATGTAGTGCGTTGTACACAGAGACTGTAAAAAATACAGGTTGTACAGCTAGCGACGCAACACTGTGAGTGTCTGGTTGTAGCCTACTTTGTTTATTCAACCAGCTAGTTAGCCGATCTTCTATTTCTGGTCAGTTAACCCGGTAATTTAGCTATTTAAACACGATTCTAAAGGATCTAGCTAATAGCTGTAACACGCTTTAGTTGATTTATATGCAACATTAACATTAAGATGGCCTCGTATGAATCTAGCTAGAATAGCGACCAATCTTAGCTTTGAATAGCCTGTTGTCAGGAAGCCATGCGAAGTTGACTAATTTTAATATATGGCTAGCTAAATCGAGCATTTCAACGTGGAAAAGCTATTCTTGGTTGCTAGGACATGACAGTCGAAAAAAGGAAGAGTACTATTTGATCCCTCCTATTCATATGGCTATAAGTAACTAAGAAAGATAGACAAATGGAAGCTTCTTGCGACCAAATGCACGACTTGATCATTACCTTTAGATACTGTTGTGCAGTAACAATAATTTTTAAGCGCCAACTAACGAGTTTTCTTTCATATCAAGACCACGCGAGTGTTTAGAATCAGTTGTATTGCAGTTAGCTCGTCAGTTTGTTGTGTGTTGTGTGTGTGTCGCAAATAGCTATGTGCAACGTGGGATTAGCTCCTTCGGGTAACCGATGGCTGAGAGATACCCAATTTTATTTATCGAAGTCAGCAAGTCTATCACTATGTATCATACGTGTGATTTCCCTGTATAAATGAAGGTTACATGCTACAAGAATAGTGCTGCTTGTAGGGCTTAGAAGTGGCTTTGATGGTCATAGCTTAGTTCTTCTGAACATTTTTCCCCCAGTAATCTCTCCTCCCTTCTACCAAGTTTTTCTAGTTTTCTAGCAACTAAATTATTGAATACAATTTACCTGTGCCATTTGAAGGTGGAAATTTGTTGTTGTGCTTTGTGAAAGGGATCAGCAGGAGATCACATTATTTTTTGATTTCCAGTTGCATTACGCACTAAATACACACACCCATGATTTCACCTGTATTTTCAAACATTGAGGTCCTTTTTTACATTACATTACAGGCATTTAGCAGACGCTCTTATCCAGAGCGACTTACACAACTTTTACATAGCATTTTACATTGTATCCATTTATACAGCTGGATATATACTGAAGCAATGCAGGTTAAGTACCTTGCTCAAGGGTACAACGGCAGTGTCCTTACCCGGGAATCGAACCTGCGACCTTTCGGTTACAAGCGCAGTTCCTTACCCACTGTGCCACACTCCGTCCACGATTCTAAAAGATCTAGCTTTTGTTTGCAAACATTTCAGGAGGCCTGTCTTACTACTTATTCCTTAGTAATTACTTGCTAACACACTGGCTAACTTTTATCTAGTGTGATTTGCAGAATGTCACATGATTTTAGGTAAGGGAAGAATACAATTAAGTAAGCGGAGTATTGTACAATGTATAGCCGAATACATGCGATCATTATAAAAATGTAAGTTATAAAGTATTTAGCTATACCACTAAAATTATTGTTAATGTCTGCCTTTTTGTGTAGGTATGTTGTTCAGCAGCAGTGGCAGATGACAACTCTGCTCTGGTGAAGGCATATGAGAGAGCCCTAAAGTCTTTTCAGGTAAAACCAGATGCATTTGTTTGTCTCATCCGAATTTCGACCTTGACTTTGGTTGACATGACTGTCAACTGGTAGCAAAGGAATTGGAATGTTCCAGCTTCACAAATTTCAGTTAACAAAATCTTTTTGAAGTCTTTTCAAAGGTGTGCCATGTGTCTCTCCTTCTCCTCGTGTAGAAAGGATCTACGAGTGAAGGAGAGGAAAGTGTGGATGGAATGAATGAAAAAACAGAATCTGGTGAACAGAGCAAGGGACCAGAAAAAGAGAGGACAGCTACACAGGTAAGAGTGAGACAAGTGAGCTTCACAAGCCTTCAGAAGTGCTCATAAAAAGATTAGACCCCTGCAGAATTTCTCATACGGGACATTGGCTGGATTTGTGTGTTTATGAGTAGTCGAAACAGTAGGGTCAGTACCAGTACCTTAAGTAAGCAAGGCTCTACACTAAAATGTTTTCAAGGAGCACATGTTCCTTAGCTGAAGAAGGTTTGAGCATGCTAATGCATCTCAGTTAGTACACATCAGTTATCAGCAGCAGGCGTTTTTAAAATGGGAGCATTAAAGAGGCTTGGTAAGGATGAGTATGACTAAGTTATGGCATTTTGAAAAGCCATGTCATTTCCATACAGCACCAGCGGGCAGTGGGGTCCCGGTGTCGTGCCGTATGGTCGGAAGATGGCCTGCTGTACCCTGCAGTATTGGTCTCGGTGGAGGGTGAGCGTGGCAGGGTGAAGTTTGATGGCTATGGTAATGAAGAAGATGTAGAGCTGAGTGCCCTTCTGCCAGAACATTTAGATAAGCCCTGGAGAGAGAAACAAGTAAGGAGGCTGTCACCCCATGTTTACCTCTGATATTTGTTGCTGTGGACCTGCTTTTTGGTATTTTTAGGTCATTTTTAGTTTTGTTTTTGGAATTGTTGTTATTGTCATTTGATTATGGTGATAGTCATTATTATAATTAGCTACTTCTTATTGTTATTATTGTTGTTATTACTATTATTGTTGTTGTTCTTGTTATTATTATTCAAACTTTGTATTTTATATTGCATCTGAAATACATGTAGTACCCTGGCTGTGCTGTCTGGATAGCAGAAAAAGTAGTTAGCGGTGCATAACTTTTCCCTCTGACAGCAGTGGGTGTTGGGGAGCCGTTGTCGTGCAGTGTGGTCAGAAGATGGGCTGGTGTATCCTGCTGTGCTCGTCTGGAAGAAGGGGGACCGTGGGAGGGTTCAGTTTGAAGGCTATGGGAACGAGGAGGAGCTGAACCTCAGTGCTCTGCTGCCACCAGAGGAGCACAGGAGCAGAATGGAGAGTGTTAATTCAGCCAAGGTACACAAGACAGTTCATCACCACACTGCACATGGGTGGCACTACAGAACCAGTAGTTGTAATTCTGTTTGTGGTCACATGCTTCATGATTCTTGCGGGTGATTTGATTTCTTATCCATGAAGTTTCACTCAGCTTTCTCAAATGTTGGGTAGCAATTGTCTTGGATTTCAGGAATCTGGATTACAGTTTTATCCTCTGATAATAAGAAATGGTTAAACAATGGATATATAGATGATAAATCAGTGCTGTGCACAGCAGTGTCTGGCTAATTAAAATTAATTAACAGTTACACAGCACATGTACTTCTGAATTCAACAGAGGGTTGATTTCCAACCAGGCGTACGTAATGTTGGAATAAGACTGTTCATTTTGGTGAGTGAATCAACTGCAAATCCCCTCCTCTCTAGGTTCTGAAGACAGGGCCAGCTAGCAGCAGAAACAACAGCAGTAACACAGATTGGAGGAAGAAAGATAAAGAGAACATCACAACAAAACAAGATTCAGCCATAATTTTTCCACCAGCCTGCACCACTGTGGGTCTTCATTCTCATTATCCTGTAGCTCACTTCCTGCAGATTTGCTCCTCCTACCGTTTACTTCCTTCTACTCACTTACTGCTACTCTGCATCTCCTCTGCTTCTCCTACAGCTCACTTCCTGCTACTCATCTCCTGCTCTGCCTCTCCTGCTACTCACTTCCTGTTGGTCTGCTCCTCTTCCAGCTCACTTCCTGCTACTCAGCTTCTCCTCTGCCTCACACTTCCTGTTCTGCATCCTATAGGTCACTCCTGCTGCTCAGCTGTGGATGCTTTACTGAATGTTCTCTCTCTGATTTCTCACACACTGAAGTAGTTCACCCCAAAGTGAAACTTCCCTTCCCGTTTTTAACTTGAAAAGTTTTAATTTAGCCTGACATTGGCAGCTTTTCTCTGTCTCTCATTTCCAAGCTGTCTTATACAGGACAGCGGTTTAAATGAATGCAAATGATTGGATTACTTTTAAAAACCCTATAGAAGCTTGTGTGCTTGAAATAGAGTGGTTGGAAAGTAAATATATTCTTTAAAACCAGTATTACCTTTTTTGTTTACTTTTCTTGATTAACTGTCAAGAAACTTAAGGGCTGAATTTGCTGGAGTGTTTTTATAGATGCAAAGTAGTTTGTTCTCCCCCCACAGTTACTCTGTACTTTGCATTTAGCCGGTAAGATAATAAGCATCAGTGTTTTATCAGACCGTCTGTGACCGTGTGTTTGTCAGGGTGGGGTCCGGGACAGCGAGAGCTGCAGCAGTGAGCCTGGGACAGAGCAGAAGGACCAGAGGAAGTCGGGCAGCTGCAGAGAGGGGCAGATAGGGGCCTGTCCTCCATCCGCTCCTCCCTTTAACTTCTTACCTGTGGTACCTCCCAGAATCTCCGCGGTGAGAGACCGATGCTTTGTTTATACTCTGTTTGGCCTGTGTCCCCCAACCGTACCAGGGGCTGGAGGATAATTCATAGAAAAGCAAATGGCCGTCCTTATGGGTTGTTTATCCAGCCAAAAGCACCCATTCTCACTGTAGTTATAGGCTGTATGGTCCTGAATAGTCTTCTGACCATGCCAGTAGCAGAAGTGTTATACCAGTATACCTACAGTACTGTGTTTATGTATGCAGTGTGGTGTAATGATTAGATAACTGGGCTTGTGACCTAAAGGTTGTGGGTTTTATTCCCAGGTAGGGCTCTGTGATTGTACGCTTGAGCTAGGTGCATAACCTGAATTGCTTCGGTAAAAATATCCAGCTTTATAAATGGATACTGTGTAAATATGAGAACGTTGTGTATGTCACTCTTGATCAGAGTGCCGCTAAATGCCTGTAATGTAAATGTAATGTAAAAGGCACTGTTACTGTGTATCAGATTTCACATAGGATTGGTTGTCATCAGCTATACATTATGTGGCATGGCTACAATAATGTTATTTTTTTTAAATTGGTATTCATGACTGAAATTCCTTTGCCAGTTGGCTGATGACCTCATTGTTATGCTCATTGCAAAGCAGTGGGAGAGGGGGTAGCAAGCACAATTTCCTCAAGCGTTTTCATCCTACTGACACAGCATCATGAACGAATGTTACAGTTATACCCTCAAGCAAATATTAACATTACATCTGAGAACCAAGAAATAAATGAGATGTGAGATGATTAACCTCACTTTCTTCCTGGATATCACCAAGCACTGGTGAAAATGTCAGTGTAGCTGTGTGAATTCTGATATGAAGGCGAATGTTTAGCATAAAGTAATTTGTAGTGAAACATTAGTTCTAGTGTCCACAGGTTTCTTTTTGTAACTTTTTTTTAAAAAATCCCTCTGTTTTGGGAGAATCAACTTATCCTAGCTGTTAATGTATGCGTATACAGTACAGTGCATAAGTATTTGGACAGTGACAAGGCTTAAAAAAAATATATATGTGTATAATTATTTTGGCTCTGTACACCAGCAAATTCAGTTTGAAATGAAATAATTTGATAGGAGGTTGAAGTTCAGACTGTTAGACTTAATTTAAGGGTATTTACATCCATATTGAGTGAACCCTGTCAGAATTACAGCCATTTTTATATATAGTCTCCCCCCTTTCAAGGGTACCAAATACTAAAAGTAATGGTGTTACGGTCTCAGTACTTTTGTATTTGTATCTGTCAGTTACCTTGTGTTTCAATGTGTATATAATTATAATGTAAAATTCCGGCAGGATATCTTGCCATCAACTCCTCCCCCTCCTCCCCCACTGCCAGATGTTTGGCCCCCATGGGGGGCGTCTGGAGAGGGGTATGAGGCATTGGACTCGGACGTGTCTGCTCTCTCCAGCATGCTACTGTCCTGGTACTTGTGTGGCTACCACACGGGCTGCTACATGGTAAGTTCCCATGTAAGTAATCCCTGACCAAACAGTGTCATGTTTTGTCTTTGTATGATTACTTTCAGTACATATCAATATTTTTAAGTATTCAACTAATATATGAATACATACACAGGTGTACGTATATGAAAGTCTGATTTCTGTGATTTTACTACACCTTAGTGTTACCTTGTTGGTGATTGCTGATCCATGATCTGTTTTTTAGGCCATGCAGCAGGCAAAGGACAATCGTGAAAGTGTAGACAAGAAGACGCACGAACCCAGCGGCACGTATGGGAAGTACAAGCATTAGAGAGGTATGCTTGTTGAATATTGTTTTTTTTTTTACCAGATTCATGCACACAATGCATTGTAAACAGGTTTATTCAAAAGTGGATTTTTCCTGTAGTAATACATGTAATAGGCTTTAGAACTGACATTTGTTGTCTTCTGATTGTAATCATTAAAATTAATATCTAGTATCAGTCTCTCTCACATTCATGCACTCCACCCCAAAATAGATAAAAGCTTAATAAGGTTAATAAGATGAGAATTGGCCATTGAACCAAACTGGGCTTGTCATCTTGCGTGCAGGCTGTGGTGCATCTTGCATTGTGCCGTACCTGATCTTCAGCACATTAAGTGTCAACACATACCAAGTGTCTGTGCATAGCAAAGGAATCGCATGAGGGCAGTGTATTGGTCTTGAACAGAAGGCCGCTTATTAAGCTTTCCTTTCCAAGCTGTGCAGGACTGAACTGCGCATAAATTATATCAATAACCTTTTTATCCCTGTGTTGAATTTCAGCCTCTGAAAGACTCTGCTGTGCTATGCACTTAAGTAACAGTGGGACAGAGGTCATGGCTTATATGAAGTAGGACCCATCCTCCTGGCACAAGGCAAGCTGGATGGGGAGAAAACAGAATATGGGAGTGATGGGGTTTGAGAGAGACCGCATGGCCGATGGACCAGAGAGAGTTGGAACCTGTGAGTCCACAGGAAGTTCAGCCAGGGAAGTTCCTGTTGATAAAATCCATCTTGGTTTGTGTTAAAAGGAATTTTCTGAAATGGCGAAACTGGATTGGAGAGGATCAAGAGGAATTCTGGATGGAATGTGTTGTATTCCTAGCTCTTGAAGTTTTACTCAGGTCTTCAGAACACTGCACTATGGGATGGAAAGTTTGATTTCTATTTTGATTTTAAGTTAGATTTTTTTTTCTTTTTATACATACACACATACTGTTGCGAAAACCATCTTGATATCTGTGAGTATGCAGGAGATAATGTGGCCTTTCAGTCTTTTAAAAGTGGATCATTTGTGGTTGTCTGCTGAAATTCATATCGAATTGGATGATTAATTAAACAAATCAAAATCACTACAAATGTTTCTGTTTATCCATATCCATCTGTCAATTTCGAAACCATATCCATCTGTTTTCCTGAACTGTTATGTAATGCAATTTGTTCAAAGAAACACATTTAAAAAATGAATTTTTCCTGAAGTTAAATTAGTTGTTCACACTTAATAAAGGAAAAACATAACTTAAAGAATGCTTTTGATGTCCTCTCTACTTGATTGAACGTCATTGAACGTGATTTGGGGCAGAATTAACGTTCTAATAAAATAAAATGAAAATAAAACTAGATGGCACTGTTGCATTTGCACCTTCATGCAGTCAAATCTTTTATTGGTAAAATGTACATAATCTGTCTTTTTTTTTAATCTTGTAATATAATGGGGATTAAACACCTTTACAGAGTGACGCACTGTCTGGCTTTGACCTCCATCCTAGCCAATCAGACTTGCATTCCTACCGTGTTCCATTGGCCGTGACGTCCATACCACAGTCAATATTTGACCCATTAAATAATTATAAGATGGTATAAATTGCTTGGGGTATCTTGGAAGTGTAATTGCCTGAAAGTGAGGGTGGTGTGTGCATGTGCGTCTAAGGAGGGAGCTCACTCAGAGGCAAAGAGGGGGCAAGTCTTCCTGGTCTGCTGGATCAGTTTGTCTTGTGACGCAGGACTCCAGAAAGGTCACGGTGTGCAGATTGGAACAAACCACTGGTCATCAGCTGATGTCATCAGCTGGTGTCTGCCATTGTCTGGAGGGCAGGAAGAGCGAGACCCTCTTCCTTTTCTCATTGAAGTGTGAAATATATTAAGTTTAATCAAAGAAAATTAGTATGGGGCACATTGGAGACGTCATGAAAAAGACATGGAAAAAAAAAACGTTTCTAGAAGAAAAAACCAAACAGAAAGGTATGAGGGATGACTTTGAATGCCTAATGAAAATGAATGTGAGATAAACCACATGGTCAAAAGTATGTGGACACCTGACATCCAACATCTCATCAAAATTATGGTCATGCATATGGAGTTGGTCCACCCTTTGCTGCAATAAGCCTTCTGGGAAGGCTTTATACTAGATGTTGGAGCACTGCTGCAGTGATTTTCTTCCATTCAGCCAGAATCGCATTAGTGAGGTCAGGCTTGCAGTCGGCCTTCCAATTGATCCCAAGGTGTTGGATGGGTTGAAGTCGGGGCTCTGTGCAGGCCAGTCAAGTTCTTCCACACTAATCTCAACAAAACCATTTCTATATGGACCTCACTGTATTCCCAGGGGCTTTGTCATGCTGAAAATGTTGGGTTTTAATGAGCTGACTGAATTCTGTGAAATGAGTTGTATTTCAAGGGCCTTAATATTTGATGTGAAAGTAGTTGCACGCCCTAATGCTCATTTTCTTCTATTTACTGGATTTAGTTAACTTCAAAATGAATGATTAAGTTCAAAATCATAAGGCCTAACAGGTTGTTTCTATGTGAAAAATATTGATTTAGGGTTTGAAATTCAATGAAGAGGCTTTATCACGGGGGGTCTGGTGAGGGTGGGTCATTTTTGACCCTGTGGACACTTCAAGGCACTTGCAAAGTAGAATCAGGTGTCCTAGTGCTGGGCTAAAACAAAAACCTGGAACCACACCAGCATTTTTTGGATAAGACTGGAAACCCCTGCATTATACTGTGTGTGGCTGAGCAACTAATACCATGGTCATATGAAACAGAATAGTAAAGATGGGTGGAAAGTCTTTTTTCACTGTGGCCCCAGTAACAATAGTGTCAAAGGTCGGCTTTTGATATTTATTTTGACAATTATATTTATAGAAAATCGTGTTGCATGTTTACATTGTCATTGCGATTTGTGTTTGGGGAAGGTAGCAGTGGCAGGAAAAAGGCAGTGATCCAGTCCTGTCTGCATTTCAAAATGATGAATATTGCAACAGCTGATGTCAACGACTGGTATAAACCTGGGTCTGGATACTGTAAAAGGTACTGAGCCAGCAGAAGGTTCTTTTCTCTACCTACACGCTCTTCGCCTTTGTCACTCGGCTCGAGTTCTCCTCTGTCCGCACCATGGCCAGCACACGGCTCTCACTCATGTGTCTCACCTTCGCAGTGCTTGTACTCTTGGTTCATTGTGACAACTCGTTGGAAACTCGCTCCTTCGATGACCCCATCAAAACCCAAGAGGAGAAGGATCTGGTAAGGTAAACTTTTTTTGTGGGGTTTTACGTTTGACCTTTTTTTGGCTCTGTGGTTATGGTGACATGCTATTGGTATATTACTGTAACTCAATCACACTTTACTGTAGCTAATTTTACAGATGATTATAATGGTATGCAATGTTGTTTTATTTGTTATAGATACTAATTAGCCTACTGAGGTATGATGTTATTCAGATTGTTATTTAACAATCCGTGTAGTTTTAGCCTAAATAGCTTGAGAATGTTCATTGATTTGCACGCAAACAAACTGTCTTTTGACTTGGGGATAAATTGTGCAAGCCAAGTTATCACAATTGTCCTTCGTTCTTCTGGCAGATCGAAGCCTTGCAAGAAGTTCTTGAAAAGCTAAAAAATCAAAGAATGCCTGCAACAGAGAAAAAGTTGGGCTGGGTTTCTTCGGTAAGATAGAACCTTTTGTGATCGTTGTGCTCTGAATGAGCACTAAACTATATTTTCTGATTGTTTGAAAGCTACAGAATATGTTAATTTTGCACATTTTAATCTCATATTTTCATATTTTAAAATGTTCATTATTGTCATATTCAGTGCGATGCAGGTGAGGAGTGCGCTCTTCGCAAAGGTGCAAGAATTGGAAAGCTGTGCAGTTGTCCTCGGGGAACGTCCTGCAATTTCTCCATCCTGAAGTGTTTGTAGTGACTGAAATCAGATGGGGTCCCTTCCCCTTCCTCTCGAGGGCAAGCAATGTGTCTGGAAGCTGCGTTCAGAATGTACATTGTCGAGCTACCCCATCTTCAGTTTTCAATCAAGAAGGGAACGAAGCCTTGCCATAAATTATGACAAATAGTTTTTATTTTGCAATTCATTTTGTTTTTAAATGGTCACTCATAAATTTAAATAAATACACACATGGTTTATAAAGAAAATGTAGTCTTGCCCTGTTGTTTTTAGCATATATATTAATATAAGATTGCTGAGCTAACTTATTCTTAAATTATAGGCACACATACAGTGAGCTCCATAATGTTTGTAACAAGGACATTTTCCTTGATTTGGCTCCGTACTCCAGAATTTTAGATTTATAATCAAATTAACACGTGATTAAAGTGCACATTCTCAGATTTTATGAACAAATTAACATATTAATGTTGAATGAAAGATATAAATGAAAGTAGCCATGTTTAGTACTTTATCTGATATTCTTTGCATGTGATAACTGCTTGAAGTCTGTGATCCATAGACATCACCGGGTGCCGAGTATCTTCTCTGTTGATACCATCTTCAGCTCCTGCTTGTTTTGGTGGCTAGTTTTCTTCAGTATATGAAATAAATGCATGTTCAGTTGGCTTCAGATCGGGTGACTGATTTGGCCAGTGTTCTATTTCTTCTTAATAATGTTCCAAACACCTGATTTTGGTAAGCTATGTATCTGACTGATTTTTTCTTATTTTTCAGCCTCACAATGGCTTCCTTGACTTTCACTAGCACAACTTTGGGCTCATGTTGATAAACGCCAATAACAGACTTCAAAGACATTCAAGAGTCTAGAATCAAGACCAGATAGTGAAAGCTCTCTTATACCTGCAATACAGAAGCAATTGAACACATCTGACCAATGATAAAAGCCTGTGAAGCCATTTGTCTATTTGTCCCAAATATTATGGTGGCCTGAAATCTGGGAACAAATGTATAAAAAGCACTGTAATTCTACATGGTGAAACCAAAATGTATCAAATACCCTTCAATAAAAGCTGAGAATCTGCACTTTAACCACGTGTAAATTTTTTATTACAAACATAAAAGTGTGGCTTGCAGAGCCACAAAAAAAGTGTTTGTCCCAAACATTATGAAGCTCACCTTATGCAGTCTGACCACTGGGAGTTGCTGTTTAAAACATGTCCATACCACATGTTAAAAATAAAAATTGACCACATTAAATCTGATATTTTCACACACACACACACACACACACACACACACACACACCCACTCACCCTTGCACAAGCAAAGTCCTTTTTCCTAATTTCTTTTATTGCTTCCTCTCTGTTATGTGCTTCGTTTATTTACAGTAATTATTTGCAGGCCAATAGATTGTCTACTTCAGGCGAGGGATAATGGATGAGAAGTGCTCGATAAACCCATTTTATGATTTCAAGAAAACATTAAATCCATGCCAAAAATTAGGAGGCAACTCAGAGTTCGACCACCTTTGTGGTTGCATTATAATATTTCCCACTAAGGGGCGCTAAGTAGCCAAAAAACGAACAACGGATTCTCTCCTTGACTACTTTCCTGCACATGGCGCTCAAAACCACGCGCTCATCACCCTGGGGTTTCAGAAATTGTTGCTGTGATATTATTTCACAGATTTAATAATATTATTGCAGTTTATACCTATACAGTTCCCTTTGTGGCAGGATCGTGGGTTATTCAATATGTCACAATTTTCGAGTTTGTGTTTGGAAATGGAAACCTAAGACATATTTGTCAAACATGCCCCACTGAATACCGAGCCAGCTGATCACTTAAACATGTTATGGAAGTTACATTACATTACATTAAGTTAAGAATCCATTACACACGTAGGCTACACACACGATAACTCAAGCAGCTTTTAGTTTCCTTAAAATCTGTTGGAGCTATTGGATAAAATTAAGTATTTTATTATTTTCCACATCCACATAGCCTAACGAAATCTAGTTCGAATGTCGTGGAGTTTCGTGTACTTCATGAATGTTCTAGTTCCACAGCAAATAATAGCTACTGAATTAAACTTCAAAGAATTTTCTGAAAATACGGTGCTAAATTTTGAGATATGGGCTAACTTAAACGTGGTAGAATATTTTCGTTTTTTTTTCTTTCGTTTATTCAAATGAAGTCCGATTTTAGTGAGGTTTTATTGGCCACACCGAATGCCAATCAATAGGCGCCCGCCCCTTATAATAATGTGAGTCTCTTCGAATGACATCATTATATGAACTTTTCAACATGGCGACAGAGCAGACTGGAGAAATTGATGCGATGGAAAATTCGATCCGAACTTCCCATCCTGGGTTTAGCAATGAAAAATATTCTCTGCTCGTTATTGTCGGGGAACACAGCCGACCTGGCCTTGTGGATTACGTGGTTGCCGAGATAGAAAGAGGTAACGTTTTATATATACATATTGATAATCACCCGGCTCGCGCCCCCCTCCCAAGTAGACATCTGAATTCATGCATTTATGACCAGTTAACGTAGCTATCGTTCATTCTTATAACGGAAGTTGTCTGGGTAGTTAGTTTGAGTAATTAAACCATTTTGCATCGTTATTCAATTCCAAAAAGCAAAAAACAAGCTAGCGGTTTAAAATTTGGAGGAAGCCAGATAGACTACAGATTAGATATAGGTGCTACTGTAATGAAGATACTTACTTAAATTATATGCCAGGTAGCGTTTATTGATTTGAACTTCGTTTTATAACGGCAAAATATATCACGGGTAGAAAGCCAATACATTATCTTCGAATATAGGGTACATGTGGGGAGGGAAAAGGGGAGGTAAATTTTGAATGGTTTTGTGTTTCACTTCTTGTAGCTAGCGTTATAATCGTAGATTTGCAGTGGTGAATGTGTAAATATAAATTGGCTAGCTACGTGGATAAACATTGTCATACGTAACGGTAAACCTGCTAGAGAGATCGCTAGTCAAGCCCTGTTTGTGAAGAACCTATAAGGTAGTCATGTAGCTAAACGGATAATCTTAACTTAAATTTCCCCAGGTGCTGTTCTGGTGTGTGGTCTTTCACGCTATGATTCTGGTTAGCTAACTTGAACTGAAGTAGATTTAACTATTGTTGTTGACCGTAACTAAGTTAGGTAGCCATGTTAGTGTGGTTATCGGCCAAGACTGACGTGCATTTTTATATTGTCGGCCACAGGATTTATCTATTTTGCTAGCGAAGGTGTTTGGTTGAAATTAAGCATATATCGATAATATATTTCATCTCATAATAGTGTAACTAACGTCGGCAAGTTAGCTAGTTATATGTGTTTATTATCCAGGAGATGTCATGTGTCATAACTGTTTTTCATTTTCAATATGGTGTAACCTAAGTAGCTAGTTGCACCAAGGCATTGGTTTTGTAAACACGCGCATGCTAGCTACTACAGGTTTGCTATCTTAGCCAACATGACACTCTTTGTCTGCATTAGACTGGATCATGTTAGCCGCGCCCATTTTCGTATTATTTAAATAATGAATGTAATAAATATCGGTTACGTCAATACTTGAATACCTGTGTATTGAATTTGCTGCACACTTTGTGAAATGTGTCGTTCTTTACCAAATTAGAAAATCCGTACATGTATTGCAACATGTAGCCTATTACGATTTGAAGAGCTATGGTTTGATCTTCAAATCGTATTTAGAACAAAATGAGATACTTCCTCAGTCAAAAATGAATTTAAGGTTTAAGATCACAAATATGCTATTAGAATGTTCTTAACTGAACATTCTAATGCCGATGTAACCATTACTACTGGAATTCTGGAACACTGACTTGGAATTTTGAAAAAAAAAATATTACCAAAACCTACTCTTCAATGGTTAAGGAAGGAACGTGAAAGGTAACGCTTATTGAGAGACTTCCAGAATCACAGAAAGTTGTTTGCATTATGGAACTCTTAAGTTCAAAAGTTCAGTCATTGTTTTTTCAGCATGGAAGAGGGACAGGCAAGTTTCTCAGTCCTTGACCTCAGCAGTGTTGGCATAGCACAAGTAGACTTCTTTACTATGCTACGTCCAGTTTGTGGTTACTTTTAGATTTTCCGTGCAATTAATGTTGTGTAACAAACCAAATTGACGGTTGCCCCATATTCTTTGTCAAAGGAATTCTGTGATTACTTGGAGTTTGCAATGTAGTGGTTAAAGTTCGGAATTCTTGATCTGATGGTTTAGAATCAGAATCAGTGCCACAGGGCTGGTGTTCTTCAGTGAAATGAGGTTTCAATCTGAGTGCATTTTCATAGTAAAATAAAGGTTAAGTTCAGTTCAGTTCAATTTTCCTATTGCACTTCTTACAGAGACATTGTCGCAAAGATGCTTTACAGTAAAATTAAGCTCCCTAAAACCAGCAAGAGAGGTTTTTTAACTTCCTAGTGGGAAACAAAAAAAACAGTGGTGAGTGAAATTTGCTAAAGGGAATGTATCTCCGGAATAACCCAGCTACAGAGGGACAGCCCATCTTCTCTGACCAGTCCAGTGTCTGTTCTTTGGCTAAGAGCTAATAGGGAGGTAATGGGGACTGTCGGAGCAAATATTCACAGTGGCTGTAAAGACTATTCTCTGAGGTGTGATCAAGTGGCTATAAATGTTGCGAATATGTTTTAAGTCATTAGGTAAGGATAATAAAAGGGTATCTGTGGGTAGGGTTTGGAATTTGAGCCCACCTTTATCTGTTTCTGGCTCGCTTTTTAAGTGGAAGAGGAAAGGATTAGGCCTACATTCTCACAAGATCATTGTTTGTGTGCCTGTTCCTCAGACTGAAGGTTTAGTGTAAGGGTGAAGTTATTCAGTGCAGTGCGGAAAACATGAGTTCATGAGCAATAGTTCTGCAAAATAAAAGGAAGCTTGTGATGAAGGGCGAGGGGGATATGCCCTTCAGTGAATTGATAGATTAATCTTTCCATGAATTCATGTACATTTTGCAGTTCTCAGAGTCTTGTGGTAGAACGGTTTTATCCAGAAGGCCCCCTGGCCATCACTCTACCCCTGATTAACCCTGAGAGGGCTCATCTTGTATTGAGAGATTCAGCACGGCTGGTCTGCAAGGCCAAGGAAGAGCTCAGCGTAACAGTGTTTTTTCCCTTCTCCTGTTTTCTTATGTTAAGGCTGTTCCTCCAGGAAAAGGTAGAGTATTGTGGATACATGTCATGGTGCCATTTCTTTACTAGCTCACTCTAAACTCTAGTAACTCAGAATTAATTTAGTATTGCTCCGTTTGCATATTTGACTGCAGTGGCGGAAGTTCTGTCTAACGGCTACTTGAACGGAGCCTCAGGCCGATATGTAAATGCTGTGCTGAAGTTGAGTTGGGTGCATTTTTTTAATGTAGTTTCTGTTCCCTCCTTACATGGGGGTGTGATCTGGGGAAATGTGTAGTTTCTGAGGTGTGTTGGGCATCTGAAGTAGCCTACAGCTCCTATGGCACCACTCAGAAGTTCTTTAAGGTCTGCCAACCATTTCTTTTATATTTTAAAAGCACATTTCCCTCTCTACAGTATAACTTCCATACCTCCCAACAGCCTCCTCCCCCACCTTTTTTTGCCTCAGTCGTGCTATTTCTTTGTTCGGTGAATAAGCAAAATTATTGTATGTGAGATGCTCAACTAGTGTTTGTCTGTGAGTTGGTGTCGCAATTGAAATATCAATAAAAACATTTGAATAGTAGTTTTTGAGGAGTGTTTTGTGTGAGTGCTGTTTTTGACTTTTCTCTGGTCTGCAGAAGATGCAGTGTGCGCTTGTGCATTGCTGTTTGACAGTTTATCAGAGCTTGTCGTGCTGTAGCTGTAGCAGGCGTGGTCACATCTCCCTGGCATCTTTGACTGGCACTGAATGCTCTGTGGGTGCGATGCGTCTATCGGACACAATGGGAAGGTTGTGTGTTTTGATTACACCCCGGCGTTTCCATAGGTGAGCAGAATCGAGCACCAGGGAAGGGGGTGAGGAAGCAGAGGCCGCGGACGGCTCTTCGTTTGCTCTGTGGCTCGCATCACAGCGGAAAAGCAGGAAACCATATTCCCAAATCGCCTCTACTTCCTGATTTACGTGTTGGTGTAATCAGCTGCTGTTGATTTTTAAAAGAAAGACGTAGCGGCACAGTGATCAGAGAGGGGAAAAATAAACCTGATTAACAGTGATGAATGGTCGATTTTCTGTCCTCTCCCGTTACTTGCTGAATTGTGATGCTTATGAGAACACTATTCCCTCATTTGTCTTTCACTGACATCCTTGCGACACCCTATTATGGATTCAGATTGATTTCCTTAGTCTTTACCAAAGGCAGTTGGTTTCAGTCTGGTTTTTTCCGTGTGCCACTAGATATTGTGGAATGAATGCTTTTTAAAGGGGCAGTTTTCATAAGTTACATTATTCATGCTGCCTTTTTTAAGGCTTTAGATTCAAACTTCCAAGTCATTGAAGCAGTCCAGCATTGTGCAGAATACGTTTTGGTTTTAAAATACTGCTGTGATTGGAGTGTTTGATTAGAGCTGAGCAAAGTTCCTTTTATCCAGGGAGTGGCAATTTAGGGCCTCTAGCTGTGCGGAAAGGGCTGTGGATGCAAACAGGTGCCACGAATAGCACTCTTGGTGCAGAGCATGAATAATGCAGGGAAGTTACTTCAGCATGGCTAAACCGGGGGTTTGGAAAACAGAAATATCACCATTATAGACCAGGGCATATTTTCTCTCCTCACCCACGCAGCACAGGGCTTATCTCAGTTAAGTCATGTCTAGCAGAAGCCAGCATGGAACTGCAAGATAGAACAGTACATTTTACAGTGAATTCTGTGAGTGTTGAGATTGCTGCCTTCGGATACAGGGCTGAGAAGTGATCCTGCAACCCTATAGTGGCATAAGTAGCGAGTGCTTTCTGTAGCTAGTGCTAGCTGTTAGCAGCTTGCTCACTCTTGAACTGGGGAGTCTGCTAGCTGCTTAACATACTAAGTTGCTAGCATGGTACCTTGCTTGCTAAACACTTTTTCTCTAGCTAGTAGTAGCCTATTTATTCAATTGCGTGGTCCTTTTTTGAACTAATCAGCAAAGCCATTTCAAAAGCTGCCTAGTTTGCTTAATAGGCCTTTCTCCTTCTAGCTACAGTACATGGTGATAATGGGTTCCTCATTACATACCTGGCTTAATTAACATTAACATTAAAGTTGTCAAAATGTGAGTGTCTGTCCTTAGCCATGATTCATTATCACTTGTACTAGCGGTAGAGGCTGGACAAAGGCAGTTTAATATTACAGAGGTTAGTATCTAAGTACTTTATGAAAGCGTATGATGTGAAACTTCCCATGCTGCCCTGGTTTTCTGACTCGACATTTCTGTGTGCTGTCCATGTGTGTATTTTGCACATTTTTGGTAATTATCCATGAAGTTCAATGAAATGGAGATGAGTGCCATTGAAGTGATAGTACAGCTAGCCAAAACAGAAATGCCTTCTGTGCTTCCAGATGTACTTTGAAGACTTGCCAACCTCTAATTTTCTCTGAAAACTCAGGCATACGTTCAAGTTACTGAGTAATTTGCTTTTGAACATACATTCTTACGGTCATTTTCAATATGGATGTTGGATTGGCCAGTTGAAAGCGGGCGGCTCTCTTGATAGAAACAGAAAGCAAGCATAGCTAGCTACGTACTTACAATACAAGCACAACTCCTGCCTGGATTAATATTAAGTACAATATTGCCAACTGCATCTATGTGTGCTCATATTAGCATGTTGAGTAGTGTTTCCAAAACAGTAGATTGACAGTAAAGGTTTCTAGGTGCCTATGATAGCGTATTCGGCTCCTTCAGTTGAAACTCATTCGAAGCATAGCTTGGGTACTGCCGCTGAAGGCCACGTGAACTTTGAGAGCGAGGCCTGGTTTGGTTCCAGCAGTCTGCTCCGCACAGTTCCGCCAGATGAGTAGGGCTAACGGCGAGCCCCTGCCTTTCCTGCCGCGGGTGAAAGGCGCTGCACACAGGGCGCTGCACACAGGGCGCTGCACACAGGGCGCTGCACACAGGGCGCTGCACACAGGGCGCTGCACACAGGGCGCTGCACACAGGGCGCTGCACACAGGGCGCTGCACACAGGGCGCTGCACACAGGGCGCTGCACACAGGGCGCTGCACACAGAGCGCTATACACACACAGCGCTGCACACAGGGCGCTGCACACAGAGCGCTGCACACAGAGCGCTGCACACAGAGCGCTGCACACAGGGCGCTGCACACAGGGCGCTGCACACCGAGCGCTGCACACAGAGCGCTGCACACAGAGCGCTGCACACAGAGCGCTGCACACCGAGCGCTGCACACCGAGCGCTGCACACAGAGCGCTGCACACAGGGCTCTGCACACAGGGCGCTGCACACAGGGCGCTGCACACAGGGCGCTGCACACAGGGCGCTGCACACAGGGCGCTGCACACAGAGCGCTGCACACAGAGCGCTGCACACAGGGCGCTGCACACAGGGCGCTGCACACAGGGCGCTGCACACAGAGCGCTGCACACAGGGCGCTGCACACAGGGCGCTGCACACAGGACGCTTCACACAGAGCGCTTCACACAGGGCGCTGCACACAGAGCACTGCACACAGAGCGCTTCACACAGGGCGCTGCACACAGAGCACTGCACACAGAGCGCTGCACACAGAGCGCTGCACACAGAGCGCTCACATAGAGCGCTGCACACAGGGCGCTTCACACACAGAGCGCTGCACACAGAGCGCTGCACACAGAGCACTGCACACAGAGCGCTGCACACAGAGCGCTGCACACAGAGCGCTGCACACAGAGCGCTGCACACAGAGCGCTGCACACAGAGCACTGCACACAGAGCGCTGCACACAGAGCGCTGCACACAGAGCGCTTCACACAGGGCGCTGCACACAGAGCGCTGCACACAGAGCGCTGCACACAGAGCACTGCACACAGAGCGCTGCACACAGAGCGCTGCACACAGAGCGCTGCACACAGGGCGCTTCACGAACGCGCACGCACGGATGTGACTCAGGGTGTAGCTCCTCCACTTTCAACTCCTTCGGTGTGGCACTGAAGGTGTGCGGCCAAAGTCCAGACGCTTGTTTGCTCAAGGGCCGGGGAAAGGTGGGAGGAGATGCCATGTACCTGGGCAGCTGACACTCCTGTTACCCTCTCTCTCTCCTTCCCTCCCTCTCTCTCGTTCTCTCCCTCTGTCTCTCCCACCGCATGTTTTGTCTGCCCTCTCCCTTTGTGTCGTCGGACGCCGCTCTGTGTCTGTCTGGCCGTGTTTATCTGCGGCCGAGCTGTGGCATGCGTCCGATGCAGAGCACACTTCCTCTGCAGCACTGTTCATCGCTTCCTCTTCCTGGTCTGAGACAGTGTGTGATTCTGTGTGCGTGGTGGGACAAATCTGTCCCTCCGGAAGGTCTGGATTAAGGTTTAGGTTCAAGCCTGTCTTGGGGGAAAAAAAGAGGCTAAAGCACATATGTACACTCAGACAGCTGTGGTCTGACGTAATCAAGAATTTGTAAATAATAGAATTTTTGAGGGAAACTTGGTTTAATGATTGAGGATAGTTGTTTTTAATGTCTGTTTGAAGCTTGTTTTCTTTACTGAAATTGGTTTGTGGTTCATAGCTGAACTGCTAATTATTTTTAATGTTAGTTGGCTTGTTTTGCTTGATTATAAAATGCAGGACTCCCACTGCCTTGCATAGCTAGGGCTTGAGAGAGGAGGTCTCTGCTGTGTTTCAGCAAATTAACTTACAGAAAGATTCACATTCGTTTACAGCTGATAGCCTAAATATAGAAGATACCCCCGCGGAAAATGCAGGGGGTGGCAAATGTGGGCAGAGGTGAAGAGGACATGATCAAGGGGTTTACAGGAAGATCGTGAGTGTGCAGATGGTGTGTCAGTTGGTATAGCTATGTGCATTGCATTCCTGTGTGTGTGAGTGTGTGAGGGGGGAGATAGGGAGAGAGTGAGAGGGAGAGGGGGAGGGAGGGAGACAGAGAGAAAGAAAGAAAGAGAGAGAGAGACCTGTATTGGGTTTCCTCTGTGTGACTGAACATTAGGTTGATCCCATTGCTGTGGACTAAGTACATCTTATTGAATTTCCCCTCCTGTTATTAGACGCCTGAGCCCCTGCAGCTGCTGATTCATTACCATTATCTCTATGAGAGAGAGTTGTGTGTTCAGGAGCCCACTCTGAGTCACCCATTCGCTTGTGCGTACCTTCATGCTCCTGTTAAGAAGCTGACTTCCATTAGCCTTGGTTGTGTATGAGTGTTCGGGGGGCTGTGATTTTCATTTGTGATCCTGCAGTGAATTTGAATTTGCATGCCCTGAACTGTGTGAAGGAGAAAGTTCTCAAAAGTTTTACAGCAAAGCTAGTATCCTTAAACAAATGCCTGGTACTTTCCTTTGGCATGTACCGTACTGTACTGTAAGAATAAATGCCATGGCGTGTATCATTCTGTGAACTGAGGACGTCCGAGGACGGCATTTGGAAAGTGCTGAATGGGTTTGCTTTCACTGGACAAGGAAACGAGACGTGACACCTTGACAGTGAAAAGTAACCTTGAGTCTCCTCTGGTTCCACTGTGACTGTACCACGTTCTGTCAACATATCCAGCAGCCATGACAGTACATCTGCAGCCTCAAGCAAGAGAAGTGCACAGACGCAAACATGCTGGCGCTTTGTAACCCGGCCACCTCTAACGTAATGTGTGATCATTGTTTTCTGTGAAGTTTTTCCCTTAGTTTTTTTTTGTGAACGGGTGGTAGCGGCAAATGTTCTGATCCTTCACGACTACACGCTACACAACCGATCATCACCTTCGTTTGATGCAACGTGCATTTAGGGGGGTCTTTCCACGTTGAATTTACCGTTGATTTGGTGATTTTGCTGGAGTTTTCTTCTGTAGAATACCAGGGTTTCCCCCAGCCCTTTATAGTAGAGGTGGTAAACTTCCCTTAAATTACCCAGTGCCTCCTGGGTAAGTCTGCAGTAGAAGCCAGTATCAGAGCATAGCAGTGCATGAGGTCCCTGTGGCATACTGTCACACACGTGCGATTAGTATGTTAAGGGATACATTTTTGGAAGATGATGTAATAATACCTAGCTAAATATTTTACACTGCTGTCTTATCATGAATAATTAGAATTGAAGGCCGCATCAGAAAATAATAATTTACAATCAACCAAGGGTGAAACTTCAGTTTTAATTTAATGGTAACTTAATGTTGCTAGCATAAGAGAAATGCAGTTTACAATAAGCTGCGAAACGCACAGATGTTGGGTAACTGGGTACATCGTGCTTGTAAATAATAAAAAAGATGGTGTCTCTCATTAGCACAGCACAGCCGAGTCCGCACACTACCATAAAAATACCACACATATAAAGTTCTGCATTGTGTATTTTTGTATGTTTCTGTTCTTTGCGTATTCAGTCATCTCCTTGTGTGGAGGGTGTGTTTGTTGAAATTCTCTGAAGGCCCGGCAGTTTAACAAGAAACTGTGTAAGAGTGAGATCCTTGATTGACGCACACATTGTGGTCCAGCTGTACCTGGTTTGGGGCCCAACCGCTTGGCCTAGATCCTGATCACCAAGCAAGCTTTTCTGAATGTTAATGAAGCACAGTCGTATTGGACCGGCCTTGGAAATGGGACTGAAGCTGGGATGTGGGCTCGGTCTCTGCTGGGCCTATGGAAAGCTTCACACTGTGCTGTTTATCAGGCCCGTGCGTGTCTGGGACGGGTCTGTGGTGACGCTTGACCGTGTTTGATTTGCCCCATCAGGCATCCGCTGTTAAAATCACAGTCGGAATTTTCATGTTTGCCGAGCCATGCCTCGCTGTACTGAAAACAACAGCTCTCTTTTTATTGCGTGTACTCTGACTTGCCAAGGAATTATAATGAATCCCGTGCCTGCAGAATTCAAAGAATACTCTTTCAGCTCTCTGTGGTAGAGGATGTGCTGAAGTCAGCAGTTATAATATGCGATCCACGGTTTTCCTTTCGAAATGCGCTTCGCGTTTGACCTTTCGGTGCCCCCTGCCCACGCAGTTGCATTAAGCGCGCAAATTAGCCGCGATGCTCGTTGAGGAAAATGCAAAAAGTTCTCGTTCTAGCCTGAGTGCAGAAATCCTTACAAAGAGAGCGGCTTGTCTCGACACAAAGGCAGCTTGGATCGGCTCCTTGGGCTCGGGTGAGCGGTGCGGTCTCAGGCTCGCGGCCCTGGAGAGCAGGCGACGGTGACAGGGAGAGCGCAGCGACGACCCGCGTCACCATGGCGGCGAGGGAGAGCTCGCGGGAGAGAGGCCGCGCGCACTAGCGCTCCACCGATGCTGACAGCGCCTCTGGGGCCTTCCCCTGTCTTTTGAGGAGAACCCGTGTCCTTGTGCAAAAAGCATCTGACGGTGAGGTCAGGCCTATATTTGTCCGTGGCAGACAGAGAGGAGAGGCCGCTTCCTTTTTCGCCGTCTCTCTCTTCCTGTAAAGAGATCGCCGCGTTGGAGGTCTTTGATGTCGCTCGCTCACTAAACTCTTCCATCCAGTTCACACCTGTAGCGCTTTCATCCACCCAGTGTGTGTGTTATTAGGGTACAGTGATGAGGGGGAGGGGGTGGGTGGAGAGAGAGAGAGAGAGAGAGAGAGAGAGAATGTATGTAAACTATGTATGTAAAACCACTGTTTACATATTCTTGAGGCTCTTCACTGTAGCAAAACACGCTAATGCTTTCTTCCCCACTGTTAAAGCGATTGATCTGCCTCTAATGCATGTCATTCCTGGACCTCGAAAGTGTAATCCTTGTACTCCTCAGTCCGCTGTTTTGTTTTGTTTGCCCCTGCCGTGCCAGTCGTCTGGCGTGGTTTTGTTTAAGGTGCAGGACGTGCAGATTGGGTGTTGTGCCCTTGGGAGCTCTGAGTGAATGTGTACACAGCGACTCCCTCTGCAGACACGGCCCTGCCCCTGGCGAGCACCGCGCTCTAGGGCGCCCTAACAGCCGCGGCAGGATCCATTATAAACACTGAGCGCGCTGCCCCTCCTTAGCCGCACCACGGGATGAGAAGCAAGCCGCTGCGCCATTTTGTTTTTATAATGGAGTCCGTCACGCCGTCAGAGTGGTGCTTTGTTAGCAGCAGGACGAGGAGCCTGCTCTGGAAAGCGCGCCCCTCTGAAAGGCTGCAGGACAGAAGCGTCTCCAGCCCTCCGCTTGCCGTGTCAGTCGCCCAGGGTATTTTTAGCATCCGGTCGACGTTGCAGGCGGTGCAGGATCTGCGTTGTGCCTGTGCCTGTGGAGTGCAGCTGGTTGGAGTCTTTACGCGTTGCTCCTTATCGCTGAAATTGTCATTCTCCTTTGATCTGAAGAGTGGCTCTCATCTTTATTTTTTATTCGTGTTTGCGTGCGACTGACTCCCAGAAGCACATCTGCATTCTCGCATTTCTCTCAGGATTAAACGTTATGCTGCAGAAGCATCTGCTGCTCGTGTCTGACTGACCTTGACCAGCTTCCATTCAGCAGCCCATTTCACTTCAGCATTATTGAATGCAGGTTTTTCGATGGCGCATACTTCATATGTGGGGAGTGCGTGGCAGATGGCTGTATGGACGCACGTGTTCAGCTCTCTTTGCAGTAACACTTTGTCACAATATTTGTGGCAGTTTCATTAAAACCATTTCATTTCACCGGGGCAGTCCATACATCTGTAACACACATAAGCTAGATTTACAGTGTGATATTATCTATACTGAACAGGGGCGTGGTCTAGATCTGCTCAGGCAGTGGTGTTCTGCCCAAGTTGGGTAAACATGTTCTCCGTACGAACTGATAGCCGGGGGTGTTGACTCACTAGTTTCTTTCAGTGCTGCCTAATGAAAGGGACCTGTCTGAGGTTCCGTTTGACACTGAAAGGGAAATTGTTTGCTAATGTTCACCCAATACAGTCCTTACGATATTCTAGTTTGATGTAGCGTTGTGTTAGTGGAGAGAAGGTCTGATTGCTGTTGTGTGTGCGTGTATGTCTGTGTGCATGTTTGTGTGTCTTTGTGTGTGTGTCTGTGTGTATGTTTGTGTGTGTGTGTCACGCATCCTGGCAGACAGCTTCCCTACGCTTCCAGGTGCAGGTGTTTCAGGCTAATGAACTCTGAATGTGCGTGGCGTTGGGGTAAATACAGCCTGGTCTGCGGCCACAGTCGGGGAAGTTGCTCTGCAGATCTCTGGCAGCTGTGTGGACAGACGTTTTTCGACCTTTTATGGAAAACAAGTTTTCTTCTGTCCTTAATCCAAGTGGGATTGGCCTCTGATATAATGGCTGTCCACACAATGACTTCCAATACCATTTTATCAGTTTAATTCTTTTCTGTTGAGGCTTCTGACCAAGTGGATTAATAATTACCCTTCTATAGAGTATATAAAGTGTGTTGTGTTTGTATGGTAAAGCCAGTCCTGTTTTACGCTGGGCCTGTAATAGCTCTCTCTGCCTGTCTCTGTCCCCACAGGCATTCGCTCCTGGGATGTGGACCTGATGGCCTGCAACCTGGACGAGCAGCTCAAGCTCTTCGTGTCGAGGCACTCCGCCGCCTTCTCAGAGGAGGTCAAAGGTAAAGACCCGCCCCCAGCCCTGCCCTGCTGCCCCTCCCTGGGAGTTTGGGGAGGCCACTGTGTTCATGGAAGTTAGTCGGGTTTGACCGTTCCGTTACCTGCGGTCACCTATGACTGTGCCAGCCCTGTACTGTAATGACCCGTGATGCCGTTTCATGGTCCGACTGCTCTGCCCACACGCTGCTTTGTGTCGGCTTCCTTCCCCCGAGGTGCACTGGGACACGTAGTCCATTTCACTCTTGTGTGCGCACATCCATCTGTCTGAGGTCGTGCTCCTGCAGACTGGCGGCCAGGGCCTGTGGGGGAAATGGCCAGCCAGGGGGTGGGCAGGTGGGCTTTCTAAAACAGCTGAGAGGACAGCTGAAGCCCCGTCCCATCCCAGAAGCCTGTTCTGCTCTCACACGAGGTCACGCGCGTTTCGGACGCCTGCAGCTCGCCAGACATACTTTCACCCTGTCCCTGGTCTGTGGTGAAACGCACACCCCCCTGTCCCTGGTCTGTGGTGAAACGCACACCCCCCCTCCCCCACCCTGTCCCTGGTCTGTGGTGAAACGCACACCCCCTTGTCCCTGGTCTGTGGTGAAACGCACACCCCCCTCCCCCACCCTGTCCCTGGTCTGTGGTGAAACGCACACCCCCCTCTCCCCCACCCTGTCCCTGGTCTGTGGTGAAACGCACACCCCCCTCCCCCACCCTGTCCCTGGTCTGTGGTGAAACGCACACCCCCATCCCCCACCCTGTCCCTGGTCTGTGGTGAAACGCACACCCCCCTCCCCCACCCTGTCCCTGGTCTGTGGTGAAACGCACACCCCCACTCCCCACCCGGGTCCACTGGGTTCTGTCTGTAAGTCAGACTCTCTTCAGTCCCCATTCCCCTGTCCTAGTGTCATGTGGCTTGCAAAGCGAAAACACCCCCCCCTCCGTTCTCACCCTGTCCCTGGTCTGTGGTGAAACGCACACCCCCCCTCCTCCCCCACCCTGTCCCTGGTCTGTGGTGAAACGCACCCCCCCCCTCCCCCACCCTGTCCCTGGTCTGTGGTGAAACGCACACCCCCTCCCCCACCCTGTCCCTGGTCTGTGGTGAAACGCACACCCCCCCTCCCCCACCCTGTCCCTGGTCTGTGGTGAACCCCACCCCCCCCCTCCCCCACCCTGTCCCTGGTCTGTGGTGAAACGCACACCCCCTCCCCCACCCTGTCCCTGGTCTGTGGTGAAACGCACACCCCCCTGTCCCTGGTCTGTGGTGAAACGCACACCCCCCTCCCCCACCCTGTCCCTGGTCTGTGGTGAAACGCACACCCCCCTCCCCCACCCTGTCCCTGGTCTGTGGTGAAACGCACACCCCCCCCCCTCACCCTGTCCCTGGTCTGTGGTGAAACGCACACCCCCCTCCCCCACCCTGTCCCTGGTCTGTGGTGAAACGCACACCCCCCTCCCCACCCTGTCCCTGGTCTGTGGTGAAACGCACACCCCCCCTCCCCCACCCTGTCCCTGGTCTGTGGTGAAACGCACACCCCCCCTCCCTCACCCTGCCGTCCAACTAAGGGAGCTTCTCTCCTGTAATGTCAGACTTTCTGTCAGTTCCATTTACTGGAACTGGCCTTTTAAGTGAAAATACAGAAAAGATGTGGAGCATTTGCAAATGCAGAAACATTACATCACTCTTTTTTTCCCAGCGGTACAATTTGCGTCTGTTTCTTACGACATGTCTGAGCTTTGAGACGAGAAGCAAATTCTGTTCTGCCCATTATTTGCAATGTGAGTAAAGGTTAGACACTGGTCAAATGAGTCTGGTTTTGTTGGATAGCCTCTTCTGATTTGCTAAGCTCCGTTAGCTAGACCGTTGACCTGGAATCTTCAGGTGATTGTAGTTGGGGTGAATATGCACTCTCATTGGACAGTCTCGCTAGCCAGCTGGCCTCGTCTGTGTGTTTTGGGGTTTCTGGGTGCTCCAGCGCTGTGAGGCTTGGCAGGGCTGGAAGGGGCGGGTTCCACAGGATCAGTGACGGTTGTGGTCGTGGGGTTGGGGCCTTCTAAGGAAGGATTAGGCTCTCCCGCTCTGCTGGTCAGGCGTTCTGCACGCACGGGCAGTTGGGCCTGTTTTAGCTCTCACTCTTAAGCAGCGCTGAGCTCATTTCCACAGGCTTCTTCATCTCTACGCCGGTAACCTGAATCTCTCTCGCCTCCTCTGGACGTTCAGCTGCTTTCCAGGAGCCCTGATGTGAAGGGCAGCCCAGCTCAGGGCTCCTTCAGCTTTTCTGAAGTAAAGGGAGGCTGTTTCTTTCCAGTTGGGGGGGGGGGCGCGTGCTCAGAAAATACTTCGTGCCCTGATCGCATGAGTATGGAAAGCGTTCATGCTCCAAACCTGGCTCTGTGTTGGGCTTCTTCTTTTCGTGGTCCTGTTCCAGCGTGTGCGTGTGGAATTCAGCAGACGTATGTCAGCACAACGCTGCCCAGTGTTTTCCCCGAGCTGCGCCGTGGCTCCGGAGGCACAGAGTCTCTCTTGAGCGCACGGTGCTGCTGTTTGATGAAGTGGCGCGGTGTTCGCGGGCCGGCACCACGGGACGCCGCCGCGTTCTGGCGGGTGCCCCTGCCAGAGAACGGCCGGGCTAGGGAGAACGCGCCTCTCAGGGGGTGGCCATTTTAAAAGCATGAGATCAGATGGAACGCTGGTTTTCATTTTGTTGAACGTTGATCATAACATCCCCTCCAGTTTGGTTTGTTCTTTCCGAGAGGAAAACACCAGCCCCAGCCATGTAAAGGCCTTTTCTTTCTCCTTTTTAATTTTTACTTCTTTTCACCCGGAGTGCCAGACAACAGCCTAGGCTTTCATGCCCAGGCCAGAGGATAAAAACCCTTCTTTTATTTACGCTTTGATTTTGATGCATTAACGTTTTTTTTTCTTCTTCTTCTGTGTTTGCTGCGATCAAAAATAATTTGCTTTGGGTAGAGTGTGTGCTGATTCTGACAATGGGGGCAGTGTCCTCCCCGTGTGGAGCCCAGACGTGCTGGCAGGGAGAGGCGCTGGCTGGAACTGAGGCCGCTTTATTATGTCTGAACCGTATCTCATGTCCCTGGCGCTGCTGTAGCACTCAGAGCGGACAGGCCCCGCTTTCTTCGCCTGGTTACTGCCCCGGACGTCCATTTTGTCAGCGCCGGTCTGCTAAGCCCTATCGAGTCCATGAAACATTTAGTGCCTCAGGATGCCGTGCTCGCCGGCCTCCCGGTGGGGGGGTGAGCTGGGGGCGCTAGTTGGGAAGGTGAATGGCACACAGAGGAGGGCGGTGATGGAGGGAGAGGTCAGAGGGCGGAGACGGGATGGAGGGGAGAGCGGTGAGGTAGCGGAGGACGGCGAGCCCTGTTGGGAGCCGTTCAGCACCGCGGCTGCCCGGTTACATTCGCTCAATTGAAATAGTTCAGTTCAAACACATCTGTATTCTTTACAGGCTCTCTCTGGGCTGTAAACTAAAATTCAATTCTCACAATTGCAGTCAGCCACGCAAAGGGGATGAAGTACATGTGTGGGCAGATGGTTATTTAATTAAGAATCATTTGTTTAAAAGCTTGCTGTGATTACGCCTCATTAAGATTTTTTTTTTAAACCCTTGTGAAAACATCTGGCTTATCTTCTGGCTGTTGTGCTATATCTACGGGAAGTAGGTAATCACTAGTATGTTAAAACCCCAGTGCGGATAATAGGGTTTTTGTGTTTTTACCGAGGCAACTGGTAAATGTGTAGCAGCAATGAAGTTTTTAACCCTTTTCAAAAGCGGCCATTTGATAACACAAAATGTGATCTAATGCCGATGCTTTTATCACATGGCGCTTCTCCCTGTGCTCCCACTCAAGATTGCTTCACTGTGTCCGGTGATCCGAGCTGGTTGTGGCTACAGTTGTAAACTGCATCATCGTGAACTGCATGCCGTATCTTAGCTGTTACATTGTGCAGTGCACTTCAGAGAGACTTCCCTCTTGCTATTTGTGTCTGAAAGTCTCGTCATATTTTCAAGAACAAGGATATTTCATCCTCTTGTGCAATCAGCTGACTACGGCTAGTGTTGTAAAATGCCACAGTTGCGTTTTTCGAGTTAAAAGCAACGTAATGGTTTATTTTTCATTTTTGAATTTTTTGCACTGTTGCTTCAGTTGCTAGAGGGTGTAATGGCTGACAGTTAATCCATCTCCTGCGTATTGCAATTCCAATTAGGCCTAAATCCATCAGAATTTTGGTGAAGTTAGAGACATGGTGCTCTCTGAGTTTTGTACTTTATTTTATGTACTTTTATGTCCCTCTGTTTCACTGGCCAATGTTATACAAGTGGAAAGCATTCCAACCTTTTAGCCACAGGAAGGAAAGCTTTGCATGTTTGCTCGGCAAATGAAGTGCTGCGTGTCTCTATGCGAAGGCAGAATGTTGGTTTACAGTGTTTGGGGGTAAATTGAAACGAAACTTTTGGAATTTGATATAATTAGATTTTGGTCTTGGGGGAGAGAGAAAAGTTAGAAGTGTAGTTAAAATGAAAGAAACGTGTAAGTGGTCTTTGCGGGCTGGCGGAGTTTGAGCAGAGGCTGGGGCTGTACGTGTGAAAGCAGGACGGGGGGAGGAGAGGGCGATGGGTGATTAGGCACAGACGGGGTGGTGGTGGGGGGGGGGACTGCTGAGGGGGCAGCAGCTACAGCGGGCGACAGTGACCGAGTAGCCCCTGGTGCTCAGAATAGACACAGCTGTACATCTCTCATATTAAAGCCTCCCCCCCAGCCCTGCCAGCATATCTCACTGTCCACATGCAGGAGCAGCCTGCTGGGTTAAACCCTTGAGCTGACAGAGTGGGTCACGGCGGGGTTTGTGCTTCAGTTAATATCACTGTATATATATGTTTTTTCCCTCTACCAGGAAAGCTCTGTCCCGCTTCCAGCAAATGGGGGTGACTAATCCGAGCCCAGCTGTTGGAGAAGGGCTCGGACGGAAGGCAGCAGAGCGCTAGTGGGTGGGGCCTGTGGGGATTACTGGGCGGGGCCTGCGGAGTGGTGGGCGGGGCAACTGGCAGGGTCGGAATATCTAGGCCGTGGAGGAGCACAGCTGCGCTGGTCTCCGACCAGAAAGCTCAAACCGAGTCTGACACACGTCTGCAAACTCACGGACAAATAACGGAGCGGATGAGTCAAGCTCTTTATAAAGACGTGACTTCAGTCTTCCCCAGCGGACCGCTGCTGGTGCGCTTCAGGCTGAGCGCGGCCCTCTCTCCCTCACTGCTGTGGCTGGAGATTAAAAAGCTAGCGTGCGCCGCGGCGCTCACATGTCTCGCGTCACACAGGGGAGCCTGGAGGCAGTGCTGTTTACTGCTGCCCCGGCCATGACTGCACCTGGTCTCACCCGCAATTTACTGCGCAGATTAAACTCTCCTGTCTCCACAGCCTTAGATCAGAGCGCGAGGGAGGTGTGTGCGTGTGCGTGTGTGTGCGTGTGTGAGTGAGCGTGTGTGTGCGCGTGTGTGTGTGCCTGTGTGTGTGTGTGTGTGTGCCTGTGTCTGTGTGTGTGTGTGTGCGTGTGTGTGTGTGTGCGTGTGTGTGTGTATGTGTGTGTGTGTGTGTGTGTGTGTGAGTGAGCGTGTGTGTGTGCGTGTGTGCCTGTGTGTGTGTGCGTGTGTGCCTGTGCGTGTGTGTGCCTGTGTGTGTGTGTGTGTGTGTGTGTGTGTCTGCATGTGTGCATGTGTGCGTGTGCCTGTGTGTGTGTGTGTGCCTGTGTGTGTGTGTGTGCCTGTGTTTGTGTGTGTGCCTGTGTGTGTGTGTGTGTGTGTGTGAGTGAGTGCGCGTGTGTGCGTGTGTGTAAGGCGGGGATGGGGGTGGGGTGCTTTCAGAGCTATAAAATATTGAAGCTGTACTGTGGGGGGGTGGGGTGTGAGGGAGCACGTCTGCCACATAAAACACTTCCTCAGTGGAATATAAAGGAAACTCCCGGATGACGCTGCAGCGCCTGTGAGGCGCGTAATGGGCTCCCTGTGCTTCGCGCCTCATTTGGCTGCGATGCGCTACTGAAGGAGCCCAAACGGAGAACCGGAGACGCTTACCTCAGCCTTCCGTGCGGTCATCTTGCGCAGGAGCGGGTGTCTCCGGGAGCCTGTGCTCTCACCGTCTCAAACTGTGGGTCTGAGGGAGAGAGTGAGGGGGGGGGGGCAGGGCGGTGGTGTGGGGGAGCGGGGCAGACACGACGGCGAGGCTTCCCGCAGGCAGAGCCCGAAAACGAGGGGGCCGTTGAGCTGTGCCAGAGCCCTGAGTGGCAGCATGCTGGAGGATCAGGGGCTGGAGGATCAGGGGCTGGAGGAGGGTTAGCGGAGGGGGATACAGTTTTCCACGCAGCGGCCCTTTTGCTTTAAACCTCGCGTAGCCCGTGTGTCCGTCATGCCTGCTGAGGAATTGGACACTGTGTTCCTGTGCTCACCCCCCCCAGAGGGGACGGCCTCTCCCTGCATTTCCACCGTAACGGGACTAACGGCTGTGGAATCTCTGCTGAAAATATTTGCGTGCGGCAGTTATGGTTATAATGTGCCGTTTCCACAGCCTTTCTTGTACCTGTGTTTTTAGAGACAGGTCTTTCTCGCAGTATTTGTTCCTCAGAGCAGAATGCATTTTGGGGCACCGCTGAAACGTACACACACAGAGTTGGCGTATGTTAGGCCTATATTCAGGAAAATTAGATGTTTAGGCTGGTTCAAAAGTTCACCAGCAGTGATCCTTCATTTGAACGAGCGATGTTGAAAGCAAAATGGGTTATGCTTTTTGGTATGCTGCAGTACATGGTCTGTGTGTGCCGGAGGTGTACGAAACCTGCATTTCAACTACTCGCTCTCACCATATCTGGTTACATATTCTGTGGGCTGTCCTGATTCTATAGTTCTATATCTGCTCTGCCACCCTCCATATTAAAAACATTTTCTGCCATAACATACCACTCTACTGTCAGTATATGGACAGTGACGTTGCTGGACTACAAAAGGCAGGAAAACTTGGCGTAAACGTTTTGTGCGGTGCTTGTGAAAATGTTATTTAGTGTTCATGCAGGTCCTTTTCTCAGCTCTTATGCAATTATCAAGAGGTTATCAAGATGTCTGCACCGTGCAGACATGTTTGTAGTTTTATTGCATCTCTCCTCGAGCCCTGTTATATCTTAACTGTTGTTTACTGGAAGGTGTAAAGCAAGCACACAGAAGAACTGTTCTTGCCTGGTGGAAGATTACTTCCTTGTTTTTTGTGATTCTTATCCAGTGGTCCTTTCAAGTACCTGTCAAGCACATAACCTGTGCAAGCTTCAGTAAAAGAGAAATATGTCTGCAATTTATGGTTAAATAAAGGATATATAAATGCTATATTTGAGTATCAGTCACAAAGTTTTCTCATAAATTGAGTCTTACAAGTAACTTGATCTTAACATTTCCTGGATGGGATGAGATATTAAGACATGGGTCCTATCAGTTGGAATCAAGCTTGTTGTCATGTATATATGCAAACTTTATATTGTAAATGGACTGTTTAAGAAGTCGCTGAATGTTGGCCATGATGAAAACGATGGAAATGCATTTGCAAATTGCCACGTAAGACTAGTGTAATTATCATTCATAGCAGTGTAAACATGGGAGTTTCTGCTCTTGGTCTGTTATGCATCATTGTGGCTGCCATTTTCAGGCTTAGATGAATCCATTCCTGTGGATAAATTATGTTGAGGACCACTGTTGTAAGCTGTTGAGTATGGTAAAATAAATCGCAATGAAGTCTCTGTTCCTCATAGCGGATCACATAGGAGACACATTGCCCCTTTACTGCTTTATAGCGTTGCCTTTGCTGTAATACTGGCGTCTGGTGCGAACACACACTCTTAGCAGATATTCTGACATTCGGCTGCAGTAAAATGATAGGTCTGCATTAGTTTCAGACGTCGGTCTCTTCCTTGTAGCTGCTAGGCAGAATTAGGCTTCTGTGAGGCTGTGTTTTCAGCCTGTTGCAGAAGGAAAGGGCTGTGTAGCCGTTGCCATGGCACCGTGCTTGCTCAGCGAGCCTGCAGGAAGGAAGGGTTTCCTACCATGTGCTGTCATGGGGCTGGAACTGCAGTCTCTGCAGCCACCTGAATGGAAAAACAAGTATGCACACACACACATACGTACACACACACACAAAGACACATGCACACACACACACACACACACTCACATACACACACAAAGACACACGCACACGCACACATACACAAAGACACAGGCGCACACACACACACACACACACAAACACACTCACATACGTGCGTGCACGCACATACACACACAATGTGAAACCGTGTGGGTGGTGGTTGTTAGGTCCAAGGTGTAGGAACAATAGAAGTGATGTTTTGGAAGGACGTTCCTGTAGTCAGGACGGTGTAGGCTACATTCTGTGCGTACAGAGGGACACAGACGTGCACACCCCTGTTTGAGCGCACAGAGCGAGCTGCCGCCATGCTGCCAATGACCCTGTTTATATTAGCACACACACAGAGCTGGGGAGGCTAAACTCTGTGTAGCAGGGAGGTGGCGTGTAGCTCGGTGTCTCTCGCTGACGTCGTCCCAGCATGGCCGCCGTGCCCAGCCGCAGGACTGAGAGTGCCCCAGAACGAGCCTGCTGGTGCCGATCCGCGGGGTGCGGACAGCTACGACGTGTGTTCCACACCTGCGGCCCGTAATCCTCCTCATCAGAGCGCGGGGGTTCACAATCCGGCTCCCCGCTCACAGAAAGGGTTTTATTCAAAGATGGCCGCCTCTTGGCGACAGGCATGCTTCTCCCTGAAAAGCCTTTTAAAATGGGAGAATGTAGCATGCTGTAGTCTTAATGCCAGAGCGGTGATTCATTGCTTCCTCCCTACGCTGGCCCAGATGCGTAAAATCCAGGTCCAGAAAGTAATGGTTCTCCCCAGTACTTTGTTTTGCTAATTGGCACAATTCTTCTGCCAGGAGATCGATCTAATTAGTGAAATCAGCTGGCTGAGTTCACGGGTGGAAGAAACCCAAGGCAGGACTTATACTTTCTGACCCCTGGACTTTCCGCCTCTGCACCGGCCCATGGCGGGCTGCGGTCTGATAGATTAAGAGGCTGAGTGCCGTCTTGCCTCTGTGCCAGCATACACTGGCCACTTCCTTAATGGACCGGTAATCCAGTAATGTGCTCAGAAGTTCCCAGTGCATGGAGCGGCAGCAACAGTCCCAGTCCCATCATGGCTCTCCAGAGCAAGGACCCCATAGCCACAGAAGCTTAGCTTAGAGATGGATGTGCCTGTCATCTGGGGACCTGGAAGTGTCCTTTGCCCAGGCTTACCTCTGATTTAATTCATTTACTTCCCTGTCCTAAATTGAGAGTCGGACACTCTACAGTGCTCCCATTTGCCCCTGAAAATTGACATGTGCTTGCTGGAAAATTGAATTTAGGAGCACATCTGCTAATTTGGATGCATTAGTGGCATTTTTAAACTTATGAGCACAAGCGCTCCGTGACAAAAAATGTTAGCGCAGAGCCCTGGGCCTGGTCTGCGTTGTGCAGACGGTGCGGGAATGACGCCCTCACGAGCCAGCTATGCGTGCGATTCTCTTATCAAGCCTTCCTCTTATCGGGCTTGGGTAGCATACCGCTCAGAGCTAGCGCAGTCCGTGGCTCACTCGCTCTCTCTCATCTCCTCTCCCTCTCCGCTGGTCTTCCCTCTCTCTCTCATCTCTCTATCTCCCCTCCTCTTTTTCACCATTCCTCTTTCGCTGCCCTGCTCCCACAGTCTTGATAGCTGAAGTGTGTGCCGATTCCTCACTTCCTAACACTAAACAGACTCCCCTCCCCCCCACCAATATGGTTTCTTTTGGCTGCTGTCCCCCTGCCTCAGTGGTGTAAAATGTGCAGCCTTGTCTCCCGTGTGATTTCGGTGCATCACTCCAGGATGTGGTTGGTGTGTAAGATGGTAAATGGTGGGCTGTCCTGGACAGTGCATGAGTAGGCGGTTCAATCGCGCACCGTCATGTGATTCTATTTTGGGCAGTCACAGTGAGAAATACAGGCCTTTTATTCACTTTCAGACTCCGTAAATAAGACCTTGTGTTTCAAGATGACATGGCAACCGTGAAGTTCTCACCGTCCCGTTTGGTCTGAGTCGGAAGGACAAACAAGCTTTCTTTGTCAGGATGACTTTTATAGTTCCCTTGAAGCATGTTGTTTGTGTCTGCTTGCTTTTCCATGTGATAGATAATAAAGCGCTGGTTGTAAGGATGTGAATGGTTGTTCGCTGACCCATTTAAAATGTTAACAAGCGCTAACGTTACTCATTAACAATGAAGGCTGAGTTTACTACTTCAGATTGAGGTCACTTAAAACACAGTTTTCCCTGTCTTATCTTTCCCCCTAATAGTTTATCAGGAACATATCATCTGTAATGTTTTTCTCATTGTAAACACACAATGAATAAATTTCAGGAAGTGAACAAGTATTGCTTAGAAACACTAGGCCTATTTCCTTCTCGCTACTTGTTGAATGTTCCTGTTGTCGTGGCTCATGCCATTACAGAAATAAGAAATGGACAATGTTCTTAGCTCGGAGGTTTTTTATTTTATTTTTTTATTTATTTATTTATTTATTTTACTTCCTCTAAGCAGATTTTCTTTTTTCACAAAGGATATAGAGCTAGAGCCTGAAACGTTTAACTGCTGCTCGGTGAGGGACGAATGGATCTCTACATATAAGCAACCTCACTGTGGCATGGTTGCTCGTGGGCACAATGCTGAATGTTCTCTTGGTGTTCATGCTGTTGAAAGTTATGTGCAAAGTGAAGGCCTCACCCATTTTGTGTCTAAGAAGAAGACTCTGCCCTCTAGCGTTGAACCTTGGTGGAGAACCACAAAATACCTTAATCTGAATGTATCATTTAGGTTACATTTTATTTATAATGCAGTTTCTTTTTTTTGCAGTTCTACAGAACAAAACCAAACGTGTGCAGTGGGAAAAAATCTACATGAAAATATGTGCGGATTAATAAATGCATTTATGAAAATGCAAATTAATCTTTGACTAAATCTGTAATTTGGAATAACAAGTTCTTCTTTAGTACTGATATTAAAGAAGTAACTGCTTTCGTTCGAGGAAAACTAAGTAAACCACTTGCACAGGGAAAAAATGAACATGTATAGGATTGAAGATTTGTTTATATCCCTCCTCCTCCCCTATCTCGTTCTGTCCCCTCCCTCTTCTCGCAGGTTTCTTACCTCTATATTTGTGTCCTCCCCCAGGCCAGAGGACGCTGCAGCACAGTGGCGATGTCCTGGAGACCCAGGTGGTGGTGAACCCCTCCCACCTGTGCATGTGCTCGGAGGTGAGACTGCGGACCTCTTCCTCTCCATTTCAGTCCTACTGTCCAACCCTGTCCAACTCTCCATCACTGTCTTTTTCAGACATGCTGTGAATGCATGTAGCCAAGTGGGCATTATTAAACTCACAAAGTACTCCTTATGTTTGTTTTAGTTTTCTTTGCTAATCACCGTTTGCTGTGACATGAAAAGTTAGAGCTCATTGGTTCAGCTCACAGTAGCACTACATACACTACATGACCAAATGTATTTGGACACCCCTTGGTCTGTGGCTGTTTTACATGGTTCGTGCTAGGCCTCTTAGTTTCAGTGAAGGTAAATCTTAATGCAGTGACATTCTAGGCAATTCTGTGCTTCCAACTTTGCGACAGGTTAGGGGTTGGCCCTTTCCTGTTTCAGCATGACTGTGCCCCCGGATACGCAGCAAGGTCCATACAGAACTGGTTTTGTCGAGATTGGTGTGGAAGAACTTGACTGGCCTGCGCAGAGCCCTGACCTCAACCCCTTCCAGTATCTTTCGGATCAGTTGCAAATCCAACCTCAAGCCAGCCATAATCGCCAAATCAATTCCTGACCTCACTAATGCCCTTCTGGCTGAATGGAAGCAAATCCCTGCAGTGATGCTTCAGCATCTTGTAGCCTATATAAAGCCTTACCAGAACAGTGGAAGTTATTATAGCAGCAAAGGGTGGACCAACTTTAATGCCCATAATTTTGGATGAGATACTGGATGTCAGGTGTCCACATACTTTTAGCCACGTAGTGTACAATGGGTCAGACAAGCTGGATATTTAGTTTAGATCAGACCAATTGAGGCAACTACAGTTTTGTTTTGTTTTTAAGTCCAGTTAGCTTTAGGTTTTTGGAGAGAGACCAAAGGGTGACGCTCTAATGGAAGAGATTTTACTTTGCCATGAAGGGCACTCCTGTCCATGGATCACTGACAGGCACAGTTATCTCAGCAGAAACCCGCTGTGCGGTTGGAAGGGGCAAGATGCTGTTATTACTTATTACTATAAACAGCATCATACAAAAGAACAATAGAAATGCTCTGTCTACTACACATTCAGCTTTGTGCAGATGTGATTCCATAAATGTTCAATCAGTATATAATTTAGTGTTCTGAAAGTGTCTTTTTTGTGCCATCAGTACAGTTCTGTCATATTGTTAACCACTTTCTTAATGCTATAAATGAGTAGTGGATTTGATGATGGTTGCATTTCTCCTATTGATCCCTAAACTCTGTTGTGCAGAGCACTTAACTTGGATGTTGCATGCGAGTTGATCCATTTCCCCTGCCAACTGTCACTGTTGACCTTGAAAATCTAATTCCTTGATTTTATAATAGGAGTCCTTATAATAGATTTATTTTAATCAGCATAATCTACTTACCAGCATAATCTAATTTACTGTCTCCATAATCTACTCTAAGATTAAATTTATGGGATTAATCTGCTGTTAATTTGGAAATGCATATGGTATCATCGATGTATTATCCTCATTTTCCTCCTCCTGTTCATGGCTTTTGAAAGGCAGGTCTTAGTATTTGTTGTACGTGTCATGTTGTTTTCTTTAAGTCTCTGTGAACTTTGGTATGTAAGCATTTGTTCCCAAAGTATTTTGAGCTGTTCCACGCTGGCCCCGTTCAGACTGAAATTAGCCCTGTCTCCTGGGAAGGGTTCCAACGGCGCCTTCTTCCATTCCAAACTGTTTAGCAACCACAGGCTAGGTTGTTACTGATCATAGAAGCTGCTGACAGAGGGCAACAATCAGAATGAAGGAAAGTTCATTATTCAATTTAATGCTTTCACACTCAATGCTTTTTCTTAGGCATTACCATTTTAGGGATCCCAGTGCTCGTAGTATGTATATGAATAAAAACCAAGAAATTGATTACACCGTTTGTCTTCCTGGCATGTCTGAGGCATTTCTCACTGAAATGTACAAAGCGTTTTAAGAATGTCAGATGTTTGGTTTTCAAGGGTGTCTGTGCTTGAAGGTTAGACATACTGATTTTTAAGTTTAAGCTTAACCTTCTGTTGGAAAGACTCCATTGTATTTTCCTGGCCATCTGCAAAACATTTATGTAAGCAGGATTCCTGTAGAATATATTGTAGTTATTTTACATGACTTGAAGGATACATGCCACCTCTGTCTGTCACAAAATATTTTTTCAAATGTCTATGGTATATTCCCTCTTTAACTCTTCTGTGAATTATTCAGTGTGTATGCTGATTACCTTGAAGTGGTGATTTTGCATTTAAAATAGTTTATTTTTCAGGTCTCTAGGCTGTGAGCAAGTAGCTATATTTATGTTGGGTAAGAATGACTCAAGTGTACATGAGCTGGGGCTTAAAAACACAACATATATATAACTGCAGCACTTGAGTCTGGCAGGCTAAGATGTCATTTTCAGCTGAAAGAAAGTCAAGTTTCTATTCTTTGTTTTCACTTATTTAGGTTTTGGCATGCACTATAAGAAATTGATTCAGATTTCAGAATTGCGGCTTTGTCTGTGTTGTGTTCACTGCGCTGTCTAATGATCTTGCATTACGTCACCCAACTATAGCTCAACAATTTCAATTGCCACTGGCTGACTTGCAATAACATCCCTAACTGTCCTTCTCCCTCTTTTCTAGGTGCGAAGGCTTATTTCTGATGTGTCGCGTCACAAATTGCTGGTTCTTGCGGGACAGTGTGTGGAGGAGACTGGCGACTTAGTCTTGCAGACAGGGTGCTTCTCCCTCCATGACTTCATTCAGATCTTTGCAGATGAAGAGGTCAGTCTGGGCTTAAGTGCTTTCCAAGCTTCAATATTTCCCTACCTCCTTGCTGTTTTTTTTACTATTATAAGTTTACTGCGACTTTAAATTGTTATGTTGTTTATGGTTAATGTACCTTAATATAATTGCATTAACCTGTGTATCTCTCCATTACCCCAGATTGGTGAGCTGCTAAGCTCAGCAGACCCAACTCAAAAAGCTAGTCTTACCCTTGGCTGCCCCAACTCTGGTGTATGGAAGAATTCTGTATTGGAGAAACATAACCTGCAGGACTTCATTGAAATCAAGACGAACCCACCAACAGTGCTACCGGAGATGGAGGGACTGCAGGAATTCACAGAGTATCTTTCAGAGTCCCTGGAGCCACAGTCTCCTTTTGAATTGCTGGAACCTCCCAGCACTGTAGGCTTCCTGAAGCTCTCCCGCCCTTGTTGCTACATCTTCCCTGGTGGGAGAGGTGACTCTGCCTTCTTTGCTGTTAACGGTTTTAACATATTAGTCAATGGTGGGTCTGACCCACGCTCCTGCTTCTGGAAGCTGGTGAGACATTTGGACCGGGTTGATTCCATGTTGCTCACTCACATTGGGGTTGACAACCTGCCCGGTGTGAACAGTCTGCTGCAGCGGAAATCTGCAGAGCTGGAGGAGGAGCAGTCTAATGGCTCCCAAAACAATGAGGACTGGATGAAGAACCTAATTTCCCCTGAAGTTGGAGTGGTGTTCCTCAATGCTCCAGAACGCCTGAAGACACTTCTTGGGGATCCCAAAATACTCCGTAGCTGTGACCAGGCTGCACTCACCTTGCAGTACTTGGAGAGACTGATGATCACACCAGAACCACTTTATCGCTCCAACAGCTCTAATATTGAGCCTGTCATCCTCTTCCAGAAAATGGGAGTTGGTCGCCTAGAGATGTATGTACTCAACCCAGTTAAGGGTAGCAAGGAATATGAGGCTTTTCTGCAAAATTGGCCTGGAAATGGCTCTACCATTAAAGCCTCGGAGATGCCCTTGCCATGCCTTGTCTCCATCTGTGCTCTGCTTGTATGGCATCCCGCTAGTCCTCAAGAAAAGATCATTAGAGTTTTATTTCCTGGGTGTACACCTCAAAGCAAAATTCTGGAGGGGTTAGAGAAGTTAAAACACTTGGACTTTCTCAAGCACCCTGTAGTATGTCTCAGGGATCTTGAAACATCCAAATCTGATAAGCAACCAAAACGTGCTGAGAGCAGGGAGAGTCTAAAGTCTGCATCTAAAGACTCTAGACTTGGAAATGCTGTTGTGAAAGAGAAGTTAGGTCGTATTGACATTAAGAAGCAAGATCCCAAAGGCAAAGCCAAAGGGACAAATGACATAGCCTCAAAAGAAGGGAAAGAGAGTGAAGACAAACCCAAATCGAAGGAAGGTGATGTCAAACCAAAGCCACAAAAACTTGATAAAGTTGTAACTAAGAAAGAACCAATGAAGGATGACAAGAAAGAAGTCAAAAAGAAAGAAGAAAAACCTGCAACCGGTATTTCTAAGAAAGAGGAGAATGGAGAGAAAAAGAAAGAGCCAGTGAAGAAGGAACCTCTTGCTGCAAAATCTAGGAAAGACATAAAGCCAGACCTGAAGAAGGAAATGAAGAAGGAGTTGAAAGTTGAGGAGAAGAAACAAACAAAGGTTCCAGGCAAGGACATCAAGAAACCGGCTACAGCATCTGCAGCTGCAGCTTCATCTGCTGGAGACCAAAAGAAAACTTCTGGAAAGAATGGGACTTTAAAGAAAGAGATGTCCTTAAAAAAGGAAGCTATAAATAAAGGGGCTAAACCAAAGACTGGCAAAAAGGATCAGGAGAACCTTAAGACATCAGGTGCCACTGAAGTGGATGCAGATCGCTCCAAGATGTCAACACCAGAGGACATGACAGCAGAATTTGAGAAGCTGAGAGAGGAGCAAGGGCAGCAGGACAGGTGCACAGATGAAGAGAACACTAAAACTGAGTGTAAAGTTATTGAGAATCAGACGGAGAAGTTGGAAGAAAGCAATGGCATGAATGGAGCTAGAACAGAAGAGACTGAAAATTTAGATAGCCCAGAAAAGTTCCGCTCAATGGATACGTTTGGAAATCCTACCAAGTCTATTGGACCATCATCTCCTCTTGCAAAGACGCCAAAAAGTGACCGGAGTGTGAATTTTGACGTCACACCCACAGAGTACAGACTGCTTGATGGAGCCTTGAAGGATAGCTTGTTGAGAAATGGACAAGAAGATGCATGTGCTAGCTCTGATGAGAAGACCCTGGAGCTGGTCTCTCCCCCAGGTTCAGGCCCAAACAGTGCTGGACATACCCCTTTTCACCAATCCCCTGCGGAGGATTGCCTAGGCTCTGGAGAGGACAGCAGCCTTGGGGCTAAAGACAGTCGAGTCATGGGATCCTGTAGAAACTCTGAATCAGGGTGTCTAAAAAGTAATTTGGAGAACAATTCATCTTCCTCCCAGGACAAGCACTCTAGCTACTTGGTATTGAGTCCCTTCAAGGACATGCTACCTGATGTTTCCCCAACTATCACAACCCCATCTTTACCAGCAGAAGTTGGTTCTCCACATTCGACAGAAGTTGATGAATCTTTATCTGTGTCTTTTGAGCAGGTTCTTCCACCCCTTTGTGAATCTCCCATGGAGGAGATGGGTGACCGGCTCTTTTCTAATGGACACTTTGTTGACCCTGACTCCAAAGTGGGAATGTCCCTGCCATTGAGAACATCTCATAACATTAGGCCACCAGGTGATGGATCAGAGGGAAGGCTCCCAGGACCACAGGGTCTTCTTACTGAAGTTCCTCCCCATGATGTTGACCTTTGCCTTGTCTCACCCTGTGAGTTCAAGCATCACAAATCTCCAGAGAACCAGCAGCATCAAATTTCTCCAGGGTTGGCTAACCCTAGCCCACACGACCTCTCAGAAGACAGTGACCTCTCCCAAGAGCTGGCTAAACCACTGGCGCAGCGTTGCACTGGCAACAACAGGCACTCACCTCAAGGCCAGGAGACCCCACCTACTTCTGCCAGTGAGTCCCTTCCTACAGCTTCTGACTCGGATGTTCCCCCTGGGACAGAGGACTGCCCGTCCATCACTGCAGATTGTGCTTTAGATTCTGATGATGATTCTGCTGGAATTTTCCCTCCTCAGCAGCCACATGATCTACCCAGCTCTCGCTCCTCTCACAGAGGCACACACTTTTCTTCTCAAGACCCTCCTCCAGCTCCCATGAAGGATTTGCCCCCACTGCCACCGCAGCCTGGGGCCTGTATGGCTGACCCTGAGCCTGAAGCACAAGCTAAGAATACAAAAAGTACCATTACGAAACCCAAGAAATCAGCAGGAGTCACTCAGAGGCCAGGCACAAGCAATAGTTCAGTACAGAGCAGCAAGACTAAATCTGGTACCCTCGGGAGCTCCAGTGGCTCTTTGAGGGCAAGCTCCAGCCTTGACACAAGACCCCCATCTCGTGGTACCACCGCTAGCTCCCGAACAGGGACCACTAGGCAACCTGCAGCAGGTAAGCAATGGTACTTTAAGCAGTTAAACTCATGAAGCTGTGAAAAGCATGGTTTTGTATTTTTTAAGATCAAGTATGTATTTATTGTACAGTATATGAGATATGCTCCCTGCTACTGAAAAACAAGGCCGTTTTTTTCATCAAAGTTCTTCTGTATTTCTTGTATCTCTTCTTGTATCACAAGGCTCTTTGGGTACTAAGGCGGGTGCAGCTGGTGGAGTACCAGTTTGTTTGGACCTGGCATACCTCCCCTCGAGCTGTGCAGCTGCCACTGTTGATGTGGAGTTCTTCCGTCGCTTACGCTCTTCCTGCTACATCGTCAGTGGAGATGAGCCTATGAAGGAGGCTGTCATGAGGCCCATTCTTGATGCTCTACTGGAGGGCAAGACGGCATGGCCTGGTGTTCAGGTGAGCTCACCTACTGTATTTACAGCATTGCTTTTTCAGCTCTTCACCAGAATATTCAACTGAAGATAAAAAATTAATGTCAATTAATGTCAAAATTTGCAGTTACATAGAGAAATATTTCAGATGCATATTTACCTAAATCTGAGGATAAAGCATGGCAAAATAAATACATATCCTTGATTAACTGTGCTGTATGCTACAATAACCCATAACAAAGCAAAAATAATTATTGAATTGGCAATTTAAGTAAATGATGCAATTCAGAAGTATTTTTGGTATAGTCGGAATTCTGTACTTTCAGGATTTGTGGCCATTTGTATGGCAATGTTCTGTCTTCTTTCCTTATCCAGGTGACCCTGATCCCTACATTTGACTCCCTTACGATGCACGAGTGGTACCAGGAGACCCATGAGAGGCAGAGGGAGCTGGGCATCACAGTGCTGGGGAGCAACAGCACTGTCGCCATGCAGGAGGAGACCTTCCCTGCCTGCAAGGTGGAGTTCTGAGAGAGTGGAGCAAAGAGGAGGTTGAAGAAACAAGAAAACCCGTCCTCTGTGGCCTGCAGAGAGACTCCCCCTCATGCACCATTCCCCTTCATACCACCAAGTTTTTTTGTGAAAGCAGTTCCATACCCCCTTATCTGTGCTTCTCTCCTCCCCTTATTTCCTGTCGAATGGTTCAGGAGGTGTGGCATACCACATGCCTGTTAGGTTGTGGGGTCTTCTGCATTGCCCCCTTCTGGAGAAGGGGAGCTAATTACAGTCCCCGAACAAATATTCCCTTATCTCGTTTTGCCATGGGGATATCTAATCAAATGGGGTGGAATCCGGTATGGTCCCACTTGTCATAATATTGAAAATTCTGGTTCCACTTATATTAATGGAAGCTGCTCGATTAAAATTAATGCTTGGGGGGGGGGGGGGGGGTGCACTGCATAATCAGTGCTGACGTATATTCCCTGAAATTCTGGGCATCAACTGAGGAGAGAGGCATCAACTGAGGAGAGAGAGCTGTCTGCGGAACATTCTGAGACCCCTGACCCTCAGCCCATAATGGACATGCCTTCAAAATTCAAGTGGAAGGGTTTTATTTTTCGTAAGTTTTTCCTTATACTGATTTGCACAGTTCATCCAAGGACAGAGGGAAAGTGAGGGGAGGGGAAGATACAGGAAGGCATGAAAGTCTTGCACTCCCATCAAGAAGGGTCTTCTAAAAAAAGTCACACCCTGAGGATTGTGCGTCACTACACCTTTAGCATTCCCTGCATGCTTTTGACAGGACTAATATTGGTAGGTCAGCAGCTCACCGTCTGGAGTAATTAACAGGAAAAAAATACTTGCGGATGGACAGGGTGAGTTACATAAAAGTAACTCCATCAGTAGACTGTACATGTAGGTATTGAGGGAATATTCATAACCTTTAAGGGTATGTAAGTTGAAAGCGTGTAATAAGAAGGTTTTGGAAGTCAACCATAGAATAATAAATGGTTACGGCAGAGAGGGAGTTAGAGGATGAAATTGGATTGTAACCCATTGCGAATGGGATTGTAACCCATTGCGACCCATGATCGGGTCGTGCTCTCAAAGAATGCAGTTAGCCACCTGGCTGTTGAACCAGCTTGGTTACAAAGTTGGAGAGAACCAATGATGGGCCTGTCTGAACAAATGATGTCTGACAAAAATAATTGGATGGATAATGTATGGAATCCTGGTGCAATGCACAGCAATGGACAATGCTGAAACCATGATCTCTCAAACTGAATACTCTTTCTTGTTTGTAATGGATCAGAATTCAATCATTGATTCACAGAGAACCTCGGTAGTACCCATTCCAAGCAGGCAGAACTGTTACGGCGGAGCTGCTGCTTACAGTAGGCCATCAGAAATGTGTATGTACAGTACTGACCACTGTGTGCATCACATCAACTTGTTTGTAGTGCTTGAAATGTTATGATATACATGTTGGAGTAAAAAAACGAAACGGTGAACTCATTGAACTGTAACAGGCTAAAAGTTTGAATTGAGATGTGTGCAATTGATTAATCAGGTGGCTTTGATGACTTTCCTCTGGACCACAGTTGCTTCAGTGCCTAAAAGTTAAATAATTTGCGCACACAACAAAGAAAAGAAAAGAAACATCCGCTGTAATATTTCTGTGTGTGTCATGTTTATAGCTGTAGGATGTAGAGGGGTTGTTCTCTGTGAATTGTACTGCGTTTAGCCTTTTATCACTGCGTACAGAATTGAGAATGCATGCCAAGGCCACCCAACCACCGCACCCAATTTGTCTGCCCCTTCGACTAACACGACTTGTCTGGAGATGTCTTGTGACCTCAAGCAAGTGAACTCAATCAGCTGTTGTCTTTTTTTTTCTCTCTCTCCCCAAAAAATTTTAGTTTTTTGTTTCGGGGGGAAAAAAAAAATTTGATTACATATCCGGAAAATGAACTGTTTTTAACAATGTCGGAAATGATTTGTTAATAGGCATGCTGAACTATATGAGCATGGGTATTCATTGATGTTTTTTGTTTTGTTTTGTTCTTAGTCATGCCTTATTTGAATGAATGAAACTATCTCTAGCGTTTTCTACAGCCGAAGTATCAGAATAGTCAGAGTATCAGATAGAAGCTTTATGTTAAAATGCTTAGAAAGACATGTTCTGTGGAATCTGCTAGAAATCCCTACAACTGGTAAAGCAGAGATATGTACGATTATTTTTGTTTTTTTTCTGTTTTTTTTATTTACAAGCACTCTCAAAATTGTATTGGTTAAAATTAGGTGGCTGATTTATTTATTTTGTTTCTAAGTTATTAGGTTTTTATTATTTTTGTTCTGTAATTTAAAATAACACTCATGTGTAGAGGTTATTAATGATGGTCATCTTGCTTAGCTCAAGGCTGTTCATGTCACCCTTTTCTACCCAGCAGGTTATGGCATGTTAATTTGAGAACTGTAGTAGTGCAAGACTGTAATCAACCAATATTCGTGCCTCTGGACAGATGGCTCTACCCACCATTTTTCAGAATGTGCTGCTTTTTTCTTTTTTTTTTTTTTTTTGAGACTTTCATCAGAGCTTTACTGTTGCATGAATGCAGCAGAGATTCACAACATTTGGGAAATGTGTAATTCGCCAAACAAACTTTAAATGTCTTTTTCCAGACATCCCACCCAATTTCTCACTCTTGCTAACATGTATTTGCATGGGTAAGCTTTACTTTGGTTTTGTACTAGTTGTGGCTTTTTGTGCATGTCCTGCCCCCTGTTGGCTGTACAGCATAACCTTGTAAACTCCCCATCTCTCATACCGAAGTCTCTGGATCTGAAAACCTGCAAATGTTTCCTTTTTTTTTTTTACATCTGAGAAGGACTTACTTTAACCTTGAATGTGCATTCTTTTAAAACAATTTTAATGTGAGCCTCTACAAAGCATAGATTCTTTATACATCATACTGTCCTGCTTAGATTGTCACTCCATTTAGCAGTCACTGTACACCTACCCCTGTTCTACCATGACAGGCATTGAAATAGTTAGGTGTGCACCTGTCAAAATTTCAACTCCGGGAGCGATGTGACCGAAATGTGTCCACCGAGCCATGTTTAATCGCGTTCTGTCATTCCGGAATGATCAATCACCTGAGCACTGAGTACAGTTTTACAAAACAGCCAATGTGAACACCTCTTGTGAGACCTTTATTCTGTCCCTCTGTGACGGGGTAATCCCCATCATCATCACTACCACAGGTTTTACACAACTTTTAACAAGTTCAATACTGTTTTTGAGTCCATTTGAATATTTCAGGATGTTACTCATTAGATGAATAAAAGTTAGTTTCCCCTAATGTTCTACTGGCCTCCCCAGCATGACTGCTGTGGTTTTTTGAAGTGCTGCTACAAGTGCAAGCAAGAAGTCCAGTGTGAAGGGGGGAGTGTTGTTGCTGTCGAGAGAAAGGACTGAGGACCGTATCTTTTTTTCTGGGTTTCACGCCAACTTCTACTCTTACTTGTTTAATTAGCCCAATCTTTATGTAATTGATATTTTAGTAAAAATTTCTTATAAAACATTCATGAATGACAGATGAAGACTGTTCCTGTATCCCAACATGAAACATATTGTTGTTGTCTAATCTATGATTAAACCAGCATAAATGTATTCAGCTAATTGGCTAATTTTGCCAGTGTAATTGGTGACGATGAAAACCTTCATGCACACCAGCCCTGCTATGAAGGCTTGATGGTAGATCATTCAGTATTGAAACACTAATTTTTTTGTTTGTTCGTTTTGTTTTTTCCTTTTCAATAAATATGCTTCTTTTATAAACGGATGTTGTAATTATTTATTACTATGTTTTGTCAGCTATTCATTTGCACTCTTACCCATACTCACTGGACAGCATTTTTAAAGCTTTGCTTTTATGAGTTTTGTCTGTGACTGAGAAGGAAATCATGGCTCTAACCCTTTTCTTGTATATAATCGCAATCCTCGAGCGAATGCTTCTGCTGTGGAATTATCCATCTACTGCACAGAGTTGTTATAAAAACAGCTGTTAACAGGCCTGAAAGCTTTATCAACTGCATATTTGGACAGAAATTTAGATTCAGACAAACTGATTCAGCATACACACCATTGATCTGTTGTGTACAGCAATTCAAAGAACTACTAGAACTTTAGTTCAGGACAGAAGCACAACAGTAATTTACACCTCATTGGATATGGCAGTGCTGAGGGTGAGAATGCAGGCAATGTAGACTACTTGCTGACCGAGAAAACAAAACTCTGCGTTGACTTCGGCCCCCTCTGTGTCCATAACAGCCGTGTAGCCTCGGTCCTGGGGCACCCTTGTACCTGTATATGATGGTTTTCTCTCCAACCACGAAGCAATCCCAGAAAGTTAACAAGCTGAATTAGGTACTTTTCATGTTTAGAGGGACTGTTTACCCTCTTAAACTACATTATCCCGGAAATAGCTTGTCTGCCATGAAGAATTAAATCCCCATGTTCACATCATGCTTATTGTGCTCTACTGCTAGCAATCACATAGAAGGGGTGTAACCTAACAAAAGAAAGATTGGGCTTAATCATTAGGTTGTTTTAAACACGTGTTTAATCATTTCCTTAAACGTATTAACACTGCAGGTTTTGGCTTGTGATCATGTTTTGAATTGCATCGTCTAGATGGTTCGTTTTGGTGAGCAGATGTCTTTACTCTCACTAATTGGAGCAGATTACCAGAGTGTAGCAGGAGGAGACCTTCCCTGCCTGCAAGGTGGAGTTCTGAGAGAGTGGAGCAAAAGAGGAGGTTGAAGAAACAAGAAAACCTGTCCTCTATGGCCTGCAGAGAGACTCCCCCTCATGCACCATTCCTCTTCATACCACAAGTTTTTTTGTGAAAGCAGTTCCATACCCCCTTCTCTGTACTTCTCTCCTCCCCTTATTTCCTGTCCCAGGGGTCAGGAAGTGTGACATACCATGTGCCTGTGAGGTTGTGGGGTCCTCTGTATCAGGAGAGGGGGAGCTAGATACAGACCACAAATAAATATTCTCTTACCCCTTTTTTCCAAGGGGGATGACTAATCAAATGGCATGAATTCTAGTCTGGTTCCACTGAAATATTGTCATAATCAATAAATTAAAAGGAATGATCAAAATATTCTCCAGATCAAAATATTCTCCAGTTTGACATGAGCAAGCAGTGTCCACAGTGTTGCGAGTTAAAACAGCTTACAAAACACAGTGTGCCATTTATAAAAGAAGCATATTTATTGAAAAGACAAAACAAACAAAACAAAATTCAGTGTTTCAATACTGCATGATTTACCACCAAACCCGTACAGCAAAAAATCTCTCCTTCCACCGTGGACGCCTGGCTTGAGCACATAACAGTGCTTAAAAGATCCAGCAGAGGGCAGTCACACTGGAGAGACCTTGAGCAACATAACCATTCATACATAATACCCTCGACAGTTAAATGTTATGTTAAATTATGGAACAAAAATAATACTGAAAACCTAAAAACTTAGGAACTAAATAAATAAATCAGCCACCAATTTTAACCAATGTTATTTTGAAGATGGATACAAATAAAAACAGAAAACAAACAAACAAATCTTTGTATAGGTCCCTGCTTTGCCACAGTTGTTGGTATTTCTAGCAGTCTCCACAGGACATGTCTTTCTAAGCAGCTTGGCATTTGGCTTCTATCTGATACTCTTTCCTGACACTTCAGCTGTAGAAAAGTTTTATTCATTTAAATGAAAAAGAAAAACATCAATTAATACCCATGCTTGTATAGTTCAGTGTGTGTATAAACTAATTATTTCTGGCTTGGTATAAACAGTATGGTTATGGGTGCCTTCTCTTTTTTTCCATGGAAAAAAGCTTCAACTTTTCTTTGTAGAGAAAGAAAAAAACAACAGTTGATCGACTTCACTTGCAGAAGGTCACAGGTCATCCTCATCGATGGTGTGTTGGTCAAAGGGGCAGACAAAGTGAGTGTGAGTGTGTTGGTCAGGTGGCCTTGGCATGCATTTTGAATGCATACCTTTTAAATTAATCTTTTATTTTACCAGGGACGTTACATCAAATCAATTAATAAGAATAATAATAATAAATTTTAAAAACACATCAAATACACACATTTGACGGCGAACAAGCCCTCTATATCCTACAGCAGTAAACATGACAGAAAATGTTACAGTTGATACATTATTAATTTTTTCATATTTCACGTAATTTTTTGTTCTGTGCATGCATAGACCTGACTAACATGGACAGGTCACCCAGCTGATTGTCCGGAAAAATTTGCGGAAAAAAAATATTTGTAGAAAGACAGGATGAGTTTTTTCCATTTTACAGAAAAATACCTCCATCAGTAGACAGTACTGGTGGGTATGAAAGTATTGAGGTGATAAGCATAGCATGTAATGTACATAAAGAAGGGTTTTGAAGACAGCCATAGAGTGATAGATGATCATGACAACGAATGTGAGGGTTAGCATACAAAAACATCAACCTGCAGTCTACAACAATCCCGGGAATAACAATCTCCTCACCGCAGAAGAGATGCACATAGGAGGTGTACAGGGTTCAGGGTGAGTAACACTGAATTCATTTGAAAACTCAGTCATTATGGTAGGCTATGTGGTTAATCACCTGAGATGGACTGAGGAACTGTCCTGGGTGTATTCCTGCCTCTCGCCCAATGCATGCTGGGATAGTTCCAGCACCACCCGCGACCCTGATCAGGATTAAGCAGGTATAGATAATGGATGGATGTGGTGTATGTCCATGAAGATAGGTTACCATACATTTTTTGCAAGTAAAAAAAAATACTCCCTCAGGACGTGAGCTGGGACAAACCATGAAAGAGCATTCTGTGGAACAGTCTGTGACACTTTTACCTACTGTTAAAGCTCAGTCAATGCAATGATTTATTCCATGGCTACTCTATGAAGAGAAAATATCAAGGTTCAGGTATAAAAAATTGTCTAGACAAATGCTACTCACGACAAAAAAATAGTTTTTTGTATAGCATATGGGTAAGGTTATGTTGAATTGCTGTTGTGTTTGGGAAAACTTGTGACAACTTTCAAACCTGAGGCTAACCCAGTTAAACTGCTGTATCAAAGCCCATGACCCTATTAATTGTGATATTCCAAGGGATGTGGAAATTTGTAACCTACCACAGTTGGTACAATTAGCTGATACACTATGTTAGTTTCCAGTTGGAAATATACATGATGCTAATTTCCAGTTATAGCATTATTAAAATCAGTTTTGTGTACATTCCATGAGATGAAGCAAAGATAGCAAACCACTGTTGGTTGTTCTTTAAGACATCGTGGGATTAGGGGTCCAGGGGTAGGTGCCAGGTGAGTGTTGTATATTGTCTAATTAGAGCCAATGACCAGAGTATAATTTAATGTATTAGAGTCCATTCCTGGGATTATCTAAGAAATGTAAGTAATCGCCAGCTCATTAACCTAACTAAACCATGTTAATATAAAAAGTAAAAGAGATCCCAAAATTTGATAGAGCACAACTTGTCATATATATTTTTGGGACTAATGAGAGACTATCTTAATTTAGCTTTATGAGAACATCATCTTTTTGAAATCTTCGTCTTCTAATAAGCATACTGGTCACGCTGTATGGTTTTTTCAACGCGCATTAATATTTACATATTTATTAGAGTCTATCTGTCAAAACAAGCGGTTCTTGGACATATCTGAGTCTTCATGATAATCCGTAAATCAGAATTTCCTGAGTCTGCACAAAACATTACGCGTGAATGTATTTGCTGTCGTAATATTACTGTCACGTGTGGGAATATCGTGTCAGCGATAGGTCTGTTCTCCTCTGGTTCTATGATTAGAGGTCGAGCAGGATTTGTAGTTCAGTTTCGTTTCTCACAGCGCGTTTCTCTCAGTACTCAGTTCCCATCAGCGCGTACATTGTGTAAGTACAGTACTGCGTTTTTGTGATTTATTGTACGATGGCAAGAGACGTTTTTTACTCTAGGTCTACAACTTCAACTTAAATTTCTTTTAATTAAGCATACTTGCTGAAATATGTGTTGCTGTCCCTTGTAGATAAGTTTGTCCTAAGATATATTCGTTCAGTATTATCGACATAATGTAATTATATTGTAATGTAATTGTAATTGTAACCACAGGGTGGTTGGAAAAATGTTGGAAAGTTATATTTGGAATGGCAGAATTAACAGATGTGGCTATGAAAAATAAGAGCTTCAAAAATACGTTTGCTGATTACGTAGTCCCATCAACGCCGCCAAGAATGGAAGAGCAAGTCCTCCCTGTCACCGAAGAAGCCACAGATGAGGTGAAAAAGGGTGAGCCTACTGGTTATATATTCAAGCTTGATTGAGTGTCTCTTTTATTTGATGAGTTTTGTTGCGGATATAAATTTTTGTAAAAAATATGTCTTTTATGCTGATCAAGTGTGCACTATCAAAGCCACATGCCTTGATGTTGAAGTTGTGAGTAAGCCTAGTTCCTGTTCTATTTATTTATTTAGTGTTAGTGTTAACTATTTTCTGACCTGCTTAGCCAGGTTTTTATGGAAGAATATTGCAGGCATATTTCAAATTAAAATGTAATATGTGAAATTATAATGTAATGCTATATTTGAATTTCCTCTTACAATGAATTTAAATTTCTTAATCAAAGACAATGCTATGTTATAAAGGAGGCAAAATTTAAGTGGGTATTCAAAGTTAAAAAGGGAAATGGTGCCCCTGTCTTTGCCATTAAATATAATCACTACTACACTAAAAAAAGGTGGCCAATTGCTAAATGCATTCTTCTGATGTTAATGCAGTACTATTTTCACAGGCTTTTACCTGCCAGTCTTCACAAGCCAGCATTTATGCGCCAAGCCAAAAAAAGGAAAGAGTATCTTCAAAAAATCAACAATACCATCACCAGAGGAACCAGTCCTCAGTGTCAGCAAAGGAAAAACGGATGAGAAATATAAGGGTGAGCCTACTGTTTATATATTCAGGCTTGAATGTATTATGTGACAGTCTTGATTATGCGTTTGCATTTTTCATTTAATACATCTTCTCTATTGAATCCACAATCCTATGTCTTTTGTTTCTGATAGATCAAGTGTGAACTGTTGAAGGCGCATGTCTTTATGTTGAGAATAGTTGCCATTTTTTGTTTGTTTTGTTTGTGTCATGAGCCGTGTTTCTTACAGTTGAGTGGGGATTGTTGGAGTCTCCATGGAGGGAGGTGGACTTTTCAGTGGAGTGAGTACACTTTCCAATTACCCTCATTCCAGCTAGTGTGATCCTACTAAGCAAGTTTTAAATTAATGTGGCCCTGAAATCTTAGATGTTTACAAAATGACGCTGTGTTCCCTAGCAACAGGGAGGCCCTGGTTGATTATGTCACCTCCTACAAGCCCAGCTGTGATTCTGTATCTGAGGCCCGGGTTCTGCTGCTAGGCCCGGTTGGGGCGGGAAAGTCCAGCTTCATCAGCTCTGTTCATTCTGTCTTCACTGGGAGGGTCACCAACTGGGCCATGGTTGGAACTTCTTCCACAAGCTTAACGCAAAAGGTAGAGCAGCAGAACAATGCAAGACATGTGAGTGAGTGAACTTAGTAATAGGCACTGATTCTGAAGTACGTGTTTGTTATCCTGCAATTTGCAGTAATGCTACATTTCCAATGTAACCAATAGATACCATTTGTACAAATATTTTTTCTTGTTGATGCCATCAACCCAGGCAGAAGTCAGTTTATCAACTGCTTGATGGAAGCTCCTTTGACATTTTCATTTTCCACATTCACATTCAGCAGTTAGTGAAACAATGGGAAACATACCAGGTATCGGAAAGAAACACAATAATGATGGTGCTTTTTCCTAAAATACGAATCTCTGTCTCTCTCCAACTTCTAGCCGTAAGTCTCTATTTTCCCCTCCCTTCATTCAACCCTCTCTCTCTCCTTTTCTCTCTGCCCAGTTCCAATCCTTTCCTATTCGGAGACGTGGAGAGAGTGGTGATCAGCCAACTGCCTTAGTTCTGTGTGACGCCATGGGTCTGGGAACGGGAGACATGACTGGCCTGACCCTCCATGATGTTCTGGCTGTAATCAAGGGCCACGCACCTGAGGGACACAAGGTACTCTGAAGTGAGGGGAAACCTGTGTGGGAATCCTCTGGCAAAACAATGGAATATATTTATATTTAATTTAACCTTTATTTAGCCAGCAAGTCCCACTGAGATACATACATTTTCTAAATTCACAGAACATTGTACAATAAGAAGCATTGATTCCATATAATAAGAGAAAAGAATATCTACAGCTGAACCAAATGTTGTTCTGAACATTTTTCCAGGCCCAAGGCCCTAACTCAGTTCTTGCTCTTGGAAACTGGCATGTACCTCCATGGCTGTCAATCAGAGTAATGAGAGGACAGTAAGCAGAGACAATGCTGAACCAGACAGGAGAGAAGATAACTTTAACAGTCAGTGGGAAGTGGAATTGTGTCCCTTCACACGGTGTTGCTTCTTTTGGCTGTTCACCACCAGCATACAGGCTGTGAAATTGTGTCTACTCTTTTTCTGTGATAGTTCAGCCCTGATCAGGCTTTGAGGGAAGAGACAGTGGGCTATGTGAAGAAGCCATCTGCCAGAGAGAAGATGCACTGTGTGGCCTTTGTGGTAGATGCCACAAAAATCGACTCCTATGGCAAAGGCATGGGCTTCACCTTCCAGCAGCTCAAACAACATATCAGTGACCTGGGTAAGCCTGAGAATTAGAACTAGTCAGGGACAAGGCCAAGAACTTGAGAAACACCGTGAACCCAAATGGCCTCTTCGGTTGACCATGTGTATGAGACCCTAGAGTGCTTTACACAGGGGTTATGTCACATCAGGAATACTGTGTATTAATGTTATGTGGGGACAAATGCAAGATAGATTGCAGGTGAAAGGCTGGGGGAAGACTGAGATTAAGAACAAAATATGCACACAAATGGACTCAGAATATCTGCCCTTTGTCCAGGTGTGCACCAGGTTGCATTGCTGACGCATGTGGACCAAATCTGCCCAGAAACAGCTCGTGACATCACCAAGGTGTACAGAAGCCGGCTAGTGCAGCACGCGGTAATAAACTTTATTTTGTTTCTCTCTTCTACACACTATAGTCTTACACCCATTAAGTAGCTTATGATCAGTCAGTATATTGTCCATTTGCATTTCCCTTATGGAAATGTAATAAACTAATACATTTGAAATATATAGACTTTTTGAAAGGTATTCATTTCCTAGCAATGTACTTTTTAAAAAGATATTGTGATATCGTGAAGTGGAAATAATTAGTATTTCCTATATATTTTCCCATGTATTGCAAAGGTCTGCAATATCATGACAATACATTTTATTTCAATATTTCAGCATTTTTCATTTTTGTATAGAACACTAGTTGCTAATGGTGATATTTGTAAGTATACCAGAGTATATGGGGCTGATGTGCTGCAGTCATACTCAGCTCTTGGCACTGTGTCTCTTCAGATGGAAAAGGCTGCGGCTCTGCTGGGCATGTCCATGTCCTACATCGTCCCAGTGAAGAACTACTCCTGTGAGCTGGCTGTGGATGAGCACACAAACACCCTGCTGCTCTGTGCAGTCCAGCACATTCTGCAGTATGTGGAGCTGTACTTCCAGGACCTTACAGAGCCCAGAGTTGTCTGACACACCTTTGCATTGAATTCTCAGATGCCTTATGTAGAATAGAATTTTTGTTGTTGTTGTTGTTTTAAATTTATGAAATATAAAACATTGAGTTTTATATTCCTCTACAGCATGTGCAGGAATCTGTGCACAGCGATATGTGTGTGTGTGTGTGTGTGTGTGTGTGTGTGTAATGAGTGTTGTGAAAAAGTATTTGTGCCCTTCCTGATTTCTTCTGTTATTACATATTTGTCACACTGAATTGTTTCAGATCTTTGGTCAAAATGTAATATTAGACAAAGGGAACCTAAGTGAACTTGCCAGACACTCTGGGGATCCATCACATTGGTCAGCATTTAGACAACAACTTAGAAATAAATGCACATCATCTGTGAGAAATGCCAAATCTAATTATTATTTAGACTTAATTACTAGCTCCTATTCAAACCCAAAATTTTGGAAAGCAGTAAACTCAAACAAAACCACTAATTCCCTATCTACACATATTAAATGTGGTGACTGTTTGATTTCTGAACAGAAAAAGGTTTGCATAGCTTTCAATAACCACTTTTCTGGTGCTGGGCATTTATTTGAAAAGGAATACACAGGGCCCCGTCTTATGAATAATGATTGTGTATGCACCATGAACCACATTTCTCAGTTTACCTTTCAGCCCTTCTATCCTAGTGATGCATTTGAAACATTGCAAGCTATTGATACCAGGAGTTCAACTGGAGAGGATAATTTGGGTCTTTTCTTCCAAGACAGAGCAATTAACGCATATATTTAATCTTTCTATCTCAACAGGCATATTTCCTAGGGTTTGGAAATCGGCCCATGTAATTCCATTACATAAAGGAGGCGATAGAAATTATTTAAATAATTACCATCCAATCTCCAAATTACCCTGCTTAGCAAAAATCCTGGAATTTTTGGTAAATAACCAACTAAAGGCTCTGTATTAAGTCCGCACCAATCTGCATTTAGAGCACTATTTCAGCTATTACTTTAGTTACAAATAATTTAGTATCCGCTTTAGACAATAAGAAACACTGTGCTGCCTTTTTTGTGGATCTGTCAAAAGCATTTGACACAGTTGATCATCCTTTGGTCTTACAAAGGTTATGTAATATTGGTTTTGATGGAAAGGCTTGTGATTAGTTTCAGAATTATTTGTTTGAGAGACTTCAGTGTGTGCAATCAGGGAGTGCTCAGTCCGAGTCCTTGCCGGTAACGAAGGGTGTTCCGCAAGGATCAATTATGGGTCCTGCCCTCTTCACCGTTTATATTAGTGACATGGTCTCTTCATTGAGTGGTTGTCAAGTTCATCTTTATGCTGATGACACTATTGTGTATTGCGTTGCTGATTCTGTACAACTAGCCATTGAGAACCTGCAACTTTCCTTTAATGCTCTACAGGATGCTCTTATTAATCGTAAACTGGTACTTAATGCAAATAAAACAAAATTCATGCTGTTTACTAGAGCCAAAAATATTGATTATAATAGTTTGCATATATCCACTGCAAATGGATCTAATATTGAGAGAGTCACTGAATATAAATATCTTGGCATCTGGTTTGATGAGAAACTTACATTTAAATATCATATAGACAATCTTGTCAGCAAACTATGGCAAAAACTTGGCTTCTTTTACAGAAACAGAACCAGCTTCCCTATGATTAGTAGAAAAAGGATTGTTGAAGCTGTTTTCCTATCAGTGTTGGATTATGGGGATGTACTTTATAGAATTGCTGCTTCTTCCACTCTTAAACCTCTAGACTCGGTCTATCATTCTGCCTCAGATTTATTACTGGTGTTAGCTATGGTACTCACCATTGTATCCTGTATGATAAGGTGGGTTGGTCCTCTCTGGCAGAGAGGCGTAATAAACATAAACATCTAACATTCTCAAATGACTGCCTTATGCTCAAGGTCCCCGGGCATAGTCTGGATTTGGAAAGTCAACTTTTTATCTTAGTGCCCCAACTTCTTGGAATGATCTTCAACACATGCTAAAAATCAATTCTCTATTAACCTATGGACAATTTAAAACCATGATCACAAACCTCCCTGCTCATATATGTAACTGTTTTAACTGATTTTTTATTTGTGTTTTCTTTGTATTTTATTGTTTTTATTGTGTTTTATTGCTGCATAATGTAATCTCGGCATCATCAAAAATGAAGGCCCACCCTCAATGTATCCCCAGGAATTAAATAAAGGTTGAATGAATGAAATGAATGAATGAACATAAAACACATTTTTTAATAATTCCAATTATTTAATGAAAAAAGTTATCAAAAACCCATGTCCCCCATGTGAAAACGTAATTAACTGAAACTTAGTTGCACCTGGTTCAGTAGCAATACAGTAACTGCAAGCAAATGTATCCTATAATTTTATATCAGTCTTGCACATCACTGTGGAGGAATTTTAGCCCACTTTTCTTTGCAGAACTTTTTTAATTCAGACAAATTGGTAGGTTTTGTGCATGACTTGCTCATTTCAGATCCTGGCACTGCACCTCTATTGGGTTCAAGTCAGGACTTTGACTACTTAGCGGGACTTAGCGGTTAGTGCTCTTACTGGATCATCATTGGTAGTGCTGCGTTAAGCTGAACTGGTCATGGTCTGGTGATGACTGTCTCAAGCCTGCCCTCATGGCTGCGTTGGCCCCTGCCTCTGTCTCCCTTAGCTATGCTGCCGTAGCCTTATTCTGCCAGGGGTTTCCTTATCGCAAGCAGGCACCTCTGTCTCATCTGCTCTGCTTGCTAATCTACTATTTGAACCTCCTAACAATGTTTTTTTTTTCCGTCTTCCTCGGCTCTGGGCACCTGTCCGGACTTCTAGCCCAAGTTTGCTGAGCACCCCCCTGGCCCGGAGCTCCAGCCCTAGACCAGCTAGACCAGCTGGGCACCCCCGCCTCCTACTACTGTTGATTCAGCTGTAGCACCAAGCCTGTCCCCCTGTCTGACCCTGCCACCCATTGGTGTTCCTGCCCATCTCTCTATGTGACCGGAGTCACCTTTGCTTAGACTTAATTAATACTGGATTGGCTGTTTATGTATTATAATTTAATCTGTTTTTATGTAAGCCATTTCCTAACAAACCGGTGCCTGCCTGCGGCAGATGGGTTCCCCCTCTGAGTCCGGTTCTGCCCAAGGTTTCTTCCTGTTATCAGTCAGGGAGTTTTTCCTTGCCACTGTTGCCCTAGGCTTACTCTTTGGGGGCCGGTTCTCTGTAAAGCTGCTTTGTGACAAAGCTCCTTTGTTAAAAGCATTATACAAATAAAAATTGATTGATTGATTGATTGTACACCGCTCCAAAACTTTCACTTAGTTTCTTTTCAGCCTTTCAAATATGTTCTTGCTTCTGTGTTTTGGATCGTTGTTTTGCTGCGTGACCCAGTTATGCTTCAGTTTCAGCTTACGAACAGATGACTGGACATTCTTATTAAGAGCTTTCTGTTACAGAGCAGAGCATCCCCGCACCATCACACTACCACCACCATGTTTTACTGTTGGTATGACATTCTTACTGTGAAATGCTGTATCTGCTTTATGCCAGACATAATGCACTTTTGACTCATCTGTCTATTGAACATTATCCCAAAATATTTCAGGATCATCTAAGTGCTTTTTTGGCAAATGTGAGATGAGCACGTATGTTTCTCATGGTTAGCAGTGGTTTCTGCCTTGCTTCTCTCCCATGAATCCCTATTTTGCCCTGTCTATTTCTTATTGTGTAATGAAAACTGACCCTAACTGAGGCTAGAGAGGCCTGCATTTCTTTGAACGTTCTACTTGGATCATTTGTGACTTCCAGAAAGAGGTGTCCCTGCGGCTTTGGAAAACTTTTGGCAATCAATCAAGGCTGGTTGTGTTCACTCAGCTGAATCTAATTATTAATTTAATTTGGTTAATTGGGTGATTGAGCAACTAAGGGACAATTAATTTGAATCAAATAATTTTTTTAATGTTTTTGGGTTTCCTCAGTTTCCCTTTGTCTAATATTGCATTTTGTATGAGGATCGGAAATCATACTGTGAGACAAATATGCAATAATATAGGAAATCAGGAAGGGGGCAAATACTTTTTTATGCCACTGTGTATGTGTGTGTGTGTGTGTGTGTATACACAGAAAAGTTGCATACTCTTTGTAACTGGTGCCATTACATATTGTCTGGAAAAATAAACATTTAATTGAAACTTTTTGTGTCTCAAATCATAGAAAACAAGATTGAGAATTAAATCAATTTGGATTTTTTTCATTAATGAAAGGTGAGGGCCAGCGGAATCACAATGCAGCGAAACATGACAAAAACATCAATGAATACCCATGCTAGTATAGTTCTGAATACTAAAAAACTTTATTTTTAGCATTGTAAAAAATATATAATTCTGGATGCCTGATCATAGTCTTTTTCCATGGGCCAACAAAATGTTAATTTTCTTTGGGGGGAGAAAAAAGACAACAACTGATTGAGTTCACTTGCAGAAGTTCACAGGTCATCTCCAGAGAAGTTGGGTTGGTCAAAGGGGCAGACAAAGTGGGTGTGGTGGTCAGGTTGCCTTGGCATGCATTCTCAATTCTGTATGCAGTGCCACAAAAGGATAATTTAAAAAAATGTATAATTTATTTTAGCAGGGATGTGACATCAAATCAAATAATTTAAAAATCACATCAAATGTACAATGTTCACAGAGGACGTCCCTCTCCAGCAGAGGGTACAGCCATAAAATTGACAAACAGAAAATATTACTATTTTATTTTTGCACGTTTTGTTTAATTTTTTATTTTGTGCACACATTAAACTGACAAACTTTGCTAGGTCAGCAACTGGAGAAATTAGCAGGAAAAACTACTTGCAGAAGGACAGGGTGAGTTTCTTGTATTTTACATAAAAATGAGTCCATCAGCAGACTACATGTAGGCATGGAGGTATTGGGGGAATAATCCTGGCCTTTAAGGACATGCAAGATTAAAGCTGTTCTTGCAGCTTCATGGGATTGGAGGAGGTTTCAGGGGCAGGGCTCTGTGTGCATGACATCGCCAGCATTTTGAAAAGTCATTATGCCAGAAGGGTACCAGGTGAGTATAGCGTTGTCTAATAAGCGCCAATGACTAGAGGATAATTAAATGCGGAGACCATTCCTGGGGTTATCTAAAAAAGAAAATGTTCTCAACGTAAGTAATCAGCAGCTCGTCTTCTCAACTCATAAATGCTTGTAAACATTCTACTGTAACAACATCCTCTAAATTTACCAATAAAAAAGCTGTGAAATATTTTCCTTGCAATGAGAGGTAAATTAGTCGACCTAGTTAGAAATTGCTCTGACCCGGCTTATTAACCAAATAAACCATTTTAAGATTTAAAAAAAGGAAAACGATCCTTGATCACAATGCTTGATGGAGTACTGGACATATATATTTTTAAGGTAGCCTACGTTTCGCACTGAAATTTATCCAAAATGAGAGACTACCTCAATTTGACATAAAGAGAACACAATTTTTTTTTCTTTTGAAATCTTTTTTATAAGTGGTTGTGTTGCGTGATTTGTTTCAACGAGCATTAATGTTCGCATTAGGCAGTTTGTCATAGAGATTTCAAGCGATTAATGTACATATATATTTTAATGACTATTCATAAATCTGAACTGTCTTGAGTCTATGCAATATTTAACGCAAGAATTTACTTTCTGTATATTCCTGTCACGCGTAGGTATATCGTGTAAGCGATATGACTGTTTTGTTCAGGTTCCATTATTTAAGAGCGAGCAGAACCTGAAGTTCACTTTCGTTTCTGTAGAAAGAATACTTTGACACGTCACTCGTAGTCTATAACTGTGCGCCGCTTGTGATTTTTTTCCCGGGAATGTCGGCACAGACACCCAGTTCTTTTATCATAAATAATAATAGTAACAATATAAATTAATATAATAATAGGCACAATCACCATTGTGTTACCTAATTCAACGACATATAGTGACTTAACAGACATTTATTTTAATGAAAATCTTCGAGATTTTCCTAGGCCTATGCACTTTAAGCATAGGCCTAGGCTACTTATTTATTACAATTCATTCTAGATAACTTTTTTTGACCAACATTTTATTTTACTATGTATGTAGATGTAATTGCATGTCATGTATTTACAGGATGGCTTCTTTGCCAGAAGGCTCATTTTCATTCGGAAAACCCTACATACCTGAAATTCAGGCAGATCGTCTCGCAATACCATTAGAAAAGTCACCATTCCTCTGTGTCAGCAAAGGAGAAACAGTTGAGAAGGTAAAAGGTGAGGCTACTGTTTATATATTCAAGCTTGAATGGGTGACTCATTTGATGGGTTTTATTGTGGGAATGTATTTTTATGTTAAATATGTCTCTTTTTTGCTGCTATTTCAAGTGTGAGCTGCCAAAGTCGCATGTTTTGATGGTGAAGTTGAGAGTAGGCCTACTTGCCATTACATTACAAGCATTTATCAGATGCTCTTATCCAGAGTGACTTGCACAACTTTGCATCCATTTATACAGCTGGATATATACTGAAGCAGTGCAGGTTAAGTACCTTGCTCAAGGATCCAATGGCAGTGTTCTGCCCCAGGAATCAAACCTGTGACCTGTGGGTTACAAGACCAGTACCTTACCCATTATCCTACACTTGCCATTTTATTTATTGATTTGTTTAATGTTACTATTGTTGGAAAACTATTTTCTGACCTGCTTCGCCTGGTTTAGTGTGTAGCAGCCAATTTGTTTGACTTATGAACTGTCTTTTTAGTTGAGAGGGAACTGTTGGAATCTTCATGGAGGGAAGTGGACTTCTCAGTCCAGTGAGTACACTTTCTAATTATCCTCACTTGGTTTCTTATCATTCCAGCTAGTGTGTTCCTCCTGAACATGTTGTAAATTTCTGTGGCACTGAAGCCTTAGATGCATGGTAGAAAATGAACACCAGCCACCAGCAGAATGCTGGTAACCTTTATCTGGGGCTAGGAAGTTTGTCTACTCTACCAGCCACTTTGGCAGGTATCCACCCATCACTTGGAGGTCGTGTTCCATTCTAAATACCTAGTTGTCTAACAGTGAACTTGGCTTATAAATTTTGTAATGCACCAGCAACTGTGGCCAGTGGATGAAAAAGTTAGTTTCCTGCCCTGCTTAGATGTTTATATAATATCGCTGTGTTCCCCAGCAACATGGAGGCACTGGTTGATTCTGTCACCTCCTACAAGCCCAGCTGTGATTCTGTATCTGAGGCCCGGGTTCTGCTGCTAGGCCCGGTTGGGGCAGGAAAGTCCAGCTTCATCAGCTCTGTTCATTCTGTCTTCACTGGGAGGGTCACCAACCGGGCCATGGTTGGAACTTCTTCCACAAGCTTCACGCAAAAGGTAGAGCAGCAGAACAATGCAAGACATGTGAGTGAGTGAATGTCACTTAGTAATAGGCACTGATTCTGAAGTACATGTTTGTTGTCCTGCAATTTGCAATAAAGTTTCACTTCCAATGTAACCAATAGATCCCATTTGCACAAAATGTTTTTTTTGCCAATAACATCAACCCAGTCATAAGTATTTTGATGGCTTGACAGAAGCTCCTTTGACATTTTCATTTTCCACATCCACATTCAGCTGTTGGTGGAGTAGTGGGCACCGACCAAATATCACAAAGATACACAATGATGAAGATGGTGCTTTTTTCCTAAAACCCTAATCTCTCTGTCCCTCTCTGTCTTCACTCTGACTCTGTCTTTCCTCTTCCCTCCATTCTACATTCACTCTCTCACTCCCTTTCTCTCTGCCCAGTTCCAATCCTTTCCTATTCGGAGACGTGGAGAGAGTGGTGATCAGCCAACTGCCTTAGTTCTGTGTGACGCCATGGGTCTGGGAACGGGAGACATGACTGGCCTGACCCTCCATGATGTTCTGGCTGTAATCAAGGGCCACTCACCTGAGGGACACAAGGTACTCTGAAGTGAGGGGAAACCTGTGTGGGAATCCTCTGGCAAAACAATGGAATATATTTATATTTAATTTAACCTTTATTTAGCCAGCAATTCCCACCGAGATACATACATTTTCTAAATTCACAGAACATTGTACAATAAGAAGCATTGATTCTACATAATAAGAGAAAAGAATATCTACAGCTGAACCAAATGTTGTTCTGAACATTTTTCCAACAACTCCCTAACTGGCATTTGTATCTCCATGGCTGTCAATCAGAGTAATGAGAGGACAGTAAGCAGAGACAATGCTGAACCAGACAGGAGAGAAGATAACTTTAACAGTCAGTGGGAAGTGGAACTGTGTCTCTTCACACGGTGTTGCTTCTTTTGGCTGTTCATCACCAGCATGCAGGCTGTGAAATTGTGTCTCTGCTCTTTTTCTGTGATAGTTCAGCTCTGATCAGGCCTTGAGGGCGGAGACAGTGGGCTATGTGAAGAAGCCGTCTGCCAGAGAGAAGATGCACTGTGTGGCCTTTGTGGTAGATGCCACAAAAATCAACTCCTATGGCAAAGGCATGGGCTTCACCTTCCAGCAGCTCAGAGAACATATCAGTGACCTCGGTAAGCCTGAGCATTAGAACTAGTCAAGGACAAGGCCAAGCACTGGAGAAACACTGTGAACCCAAATGGCCTCTTCTGTTGACCATGTGTATGAGACCCTAGAGTGCTTTACACAGGGGTTATGTCACATCAGGAATACTGTGTATTAATGTTATGTGGGGACAAATGCAAGATAGATTGCAGGTGAAAGGCTGGGAACAAAATATGCACACAAATGGACTCAGAATATCCGCCCTTTGTCCAGGTGTGCACCAGGTTGCATTGCTGACGCATGTGGACCAGTTGTGCCCACAATCAGCTCATGACATCACCAAAGTGTACAGAAGCCGGCTAGTGCAGCACACGGTAATTAACTTAATTTTGTTTCTCTCTTCTACACACTATAGTTTTATCTCTTACACCCATTAAGTAGCTTATGATCAGTCAGTATATTGTCCATTTGCATTTCCCTTATGGAAATGTAATAAAATGTAATACATTTGAAATATATAGACTTTTTGAAAAGTATTCATTTCCTAGCAATGTACTTTTAAAAAAAATATTGTGATATCGTGAAGTGGAAATAATTAGTATTTCCTATATATTTTCCCATGTATTGCAAAGGTCTGCAATATCATGACAATATATTTTATTTCAATATTTCAGCATTTTTCATTTTTATATAGAATACTGGTTGCTAATGGTGATATTTGTAAGTATACCAGAGTATATGGGGCTGATGTGCTGCAGTCATACTCAGCTCTTGGCACTGTGTCTCTTCAGATGGAAAAGGCTGCGGCTCTGCTGGGCATGTCCATGTCCTACATCGTCCCAGTGAAGAACTACTCCTGTGAGATGGATGTGGATGAGCACACAAACACCCTGCTGCTCTGTGCAGTCCAGCACATTCTGCAGTATGTGGAGCTGTACTTCCAGGACCTTACAGAGCCCAGAGTTGTGTGACACACCTTTGCATTGAATTCTCAGATGCCTTATGTAGAAGCACATCGGTGGGTTTAGCTAAAACAGCATAGAACTTGGAGCAAAAGTTATTAAGTTTATTTATATATTAGGTTTAGTTATTATGAGTTTGTAACTCTTTGTGTAGGCCTACTAATAATTGTCATTGCGTATTATCTGAAAAAAAATAAACATTTAGTTCAAACTTTTTGAGTCTCAATAAAGAAATAATGTTGGGGATTTTATACGTATTTTTTCAATAACAAATGAACTGTTCAACAGTGGGACAGAGTGAGAGAGGGTGGTGCTATAGAGAGACTGAATTTATATTTAATATCGGCTGCCTGCTCGTGGTACCTGACAGTTCTGTTCTCTGGTCGTGGTGGGTAACATTTTCTAATGTACGACTATTGGCATTAGAGTAATCATAGGTTTATTGCGTTTATCTAAACAGTTTATATTATCTATCTTATTTTCATTATGCAGCTATTAATACATGTATTCACTTTTAAACGCATTTTCAACCAACCAATCGATATTTATTTTGTAAAACGCCTTTTACAAACAGTTTGTAAAACAGCGTTTCAACATGACAAATTCCCATTGGCAGTCAGGGGGGAAAAAAGAAATGTCGAAAAACGTTGAATTAAAATAATTATATTATTATTCTATTAAATTATATATTATATATTATTCATCGACTCCATTGAAATGCAATCAAGCCTGAAAAATTGCTGGGTTTATTGGAAGAAACACGCAGTTAATAAATACAAACAAAAATGGTAAAAGTCCAAGTATACTCTTAACAGGCGACGCCGGCCCACTGATGGCCAGTTCTATGTCGTGTAAGCTACTATAATTATACTATTTGTAAACTACAAATAGTATAATTATAGTATAATTAAGCCAAGTATTTGCTAATTGACCTATGTCATCGACTTAATTTCAGCCAAGCTGTAGCAGCACGTACCTGGTGTTTCAAAGACTCATTTTGATCCTTAGGAGTTGGGTGATAGTTTCGAGTCTCTGAAAACGCGAGAAGCTGGCAGGTATCGTGTTCAGTTTCGATTCAAGGAAGGGCGGGGCGCAAAACAGTAACCAGAATGAAGTTCTACTTTTGCCGGTTCTAACTAACGTGGACTATAATTCACTCGACGCGTCGTTTTGTTTATAAATCAAAGAATGACGTGTACATCTAGGCACTGGGCCACCACTAGCTGGCAGAACATCTTCAATGCGCCGTTGCATGGATTCTACAAGTCTTTGAATTCTACCTGAGGGATGGAACCCCATTCTTCCAAAAGATAGCGGAGAGTGCTGTCTAAAGCCGCGTTTCCACCAAAATTACCCGGAACTTTCAGTCCCAGGAACTACGTTACCAGGAACTAAAAGGTTCCTTCAGCCAATGGTTGTCTGCGTTTCCACCGGGGTCTAAAGTACCGCGAAGATTAGGCAAATTAGCCCACTGACGTTGTCGTCGGTCCATCTGTCATATGATTTCTTCTGTAACCCCATATTACCACCGAAGTAGCCTACATTATTTTCTAATAACCGGGACAGCCCGGAGGGGTTTATTCCACTTATATACAACGGGTTACCAACAATGACTATATATGGTTACTTTTGTATTTATTGATTTTCATATATCCTCTCAAACACATTCATTAACAGCAGAAAACATGCACACGTTGTAAACAATTTGCTGTTTTATTACTTTCTCGTCGTCAATTCCATATAGGCTAATCGCAAATGACAAGAATAGAACGAAAACTCGGACTTGCGTGAAAATGTAAATTAGTAGTGGTACAGCCACCGTTTGCTTTCCTTCGAAGTTACTGCTAGCCGAGCAGCGAAGTGTGCCCTCCAGATGCGAACCATGCACCATAAATGAGTCCATAGTCTTCCTGGTCTTTTCGTGGAATTGAAAAATGGCAGTAAAATTGAGTAAAATTACGGCAGTCTGAAAAAGCTAAAGGGAAGATTACTAGAATTAACCTGTTATTTTACCCGGATAAAAAGTGCGGAAGGTGATTTCCAGTTTGCTTGTACTGTATCACCAATGTTAATTATGCAGAACTACCGCATACCTCACATAACTGTATCAAACGTTTTGAGTCAATTACAACGGGCTAACAAAGAAAATCCGGAAGAACCGAATTAATCCGTTTGAATGTTTTGGTAGCCTACGTAATATGCTGTCCCAGCACGAATGCTTAGCATTTTATAAAACGAATACTAAAGCAAGAAAAGAACAGAAGAGCACACGTTATAATTCCAAGACGTTGACAGGCTATAACCAAAAGTAGGCTACTGCGCCGCATAACATACAAGTTTGATTTGTTATTATGAAAATAAATTGGTTTGCCGCTGCATATTTTCAAACATGGCGGGTAATGGCGGAAAATAAATACAACACAAATGCTACGAGTACTCGACCAATCAGAAATGTTCAGCGCTGCAAGCTCCACCCAAAAGGTTCCTGTACTTTCGGAAAGTACTACCCCCGAGCAAGAACGTTTTTGTAAAACAAAGCCCCCAGAACTAAATTTAGACCCTAGTTCCTGCGGTGGAAACGCACTGAGTTCCTCAAAAGGTTCCTAGTTCCGGGGTATAGTTCCTGCGGTGGAAACGCGGCTTTGATCCAAAATCTCCCATATGTGTTCAAATGGGTTGAGATCTGGGGTCTCATTTATAAAAAATTTCTTAGATTTATACTTGAACTTAGTCTTAAGATCATTTCCGACGGTGTGCTTACGTTCGATTCATAAAAGATACTGAGCATAAAAATCTTGATTACGCAGGTACTAAGAAGCCCATTTAACGTACGCACCTATGATCTATAAAGCTCAAATTAACTTAAAATTGACGGCACCAGAACGTGCCTTACAATCAGCGATTTCCCCTTGTATAATGCTAGTACAAATGAGGGTTTGGTCAGGAATAACCATGGACCAAAAGAGAAAAACAAACTTTTTGGAAGACAAGATCACGGCGATGGTAGAGGAGATTGAGGACAGGCAACATATTATTCGGTGGACTGAATAGTGGGTTGACAAACAAAGCCAAACAGGTAGCTTGTTGCCGCTGCAATGAACAAATTGTTCATAAAGCTAATGCAAAAGTTCACCACAGGCTTGGTTTTCTTTTGTCACCCATCTGATATTTAGAACATTATGACCAAAACCTGGAACATCCATGTGTGTTGCTAATTAAGTTGCATTTAATAATACGGCATTAGTTGTCTTTTGTCATTTCAGCATGAGCAATGACGGAACACAGTGTACAGAGAAACAGAAGTTTATTCATGTAAGTCAGACAAGTACTGTACAGAGAGGACCATCAGAATGGAAGCAACCAAGATCATGGCCATGTCACTGATTCACTAGTAAATCAGGGAGACATGGACAGGGCAGTTCCCTCCCATGGTAAAATGTGTTAATTGAGTAACCATTGTAACACATAATGCACATTGAATTGCACTCATTAAATCTTAATGTCAAGCAGAATTCCTGTTTTGCTTTATTGTACTGTAGAATATATTTTGGCAGCATTTTATTATAAATAAAAAATAAGAACATTTGTTCTTAGTATAACCTGTAAGCACACTACTTACAAATGACATAAAACCTAGTGTCAGATATGGAAGTCACTGGCTAATGTTGGTGCAAATAAGGAACATGCAAGTTGGAAAATGAATGAATAAAATCTATACTGAATCAACCACTTCTGAAAAAAGCACCTAGGCCATAACACCTGACTTAAAAAAAAACACGCTGTCACAAATATCAAATGGCCTACATGACACGGAGGCAAGAGAACAATAGAGCTAATCTTCACACAACAGACCCTTCTGTAGTGTTCCAACCTGAAGCATGCATCATTCTGTTAAGATGGAAATCCCGCCAAACCCAAAGGGACCAGGCCATCAAACTGCAAAAGGTAGCAGAGTACGTGAAGGTGGGGATGTCTTGCGGCACATGTGCCTCTAGGTTTGTGAAGGGTTTCTGTTCCGTTCCCATACTGTGCGCAGCTCACACTGAACAGCCTGTACATGGGTCAACAGCCTTGTGGGGGAACCATTTCTGTGGATAAAAATTGAACCAAAAAAAAAAAAACTGGAATAAAAGCGCAGAACACAACCGCTGGGTTGTGGTGCAAATCCGAATTGTGACGCCGAATTGAACAGAGACTCAAGGCCCCCACTACTCCAAAAAAGGAGCCTATGAGGACGTATGGACACGTGTGAGTCTGCATGAGCTCCTGGCTCAGTATGAGAGCATGTGTGTACAGGCGCATGCACACGCATGCACTCAAACCCTCTTATAGCCCTCATTGACTAATTCCAGAGGCAGAAAAGATGCTGTTGGCAATCAAAATGATGGTAACACAACATTTTGGAGGCTATGACACACATTGGGCATGCTAGATGACAATGGTGTCTACAACACGATGGAAATGCTACATTCCTCTGTGGGGCGGGGCGGTTGTGGTCGGGTTTGGCGAATGCACAAGAGAAACGGTTCGAACCGGGAATGAAACAGTGGAAGTCGGAATGTCGCTAAGAGTTGACTCCTAAAACCAGACCAGAATTTACAGTGTGCTTAAAGTAGTCCACATTTATAAAGATGAAATTCAAATTCAAAATAGTAAAAAATAACAAAGCACTTTTCTTACGTTTCCTTTTTAGGACTGTACAGGATTAAAAATGATCAATAATTAGTTACATATTTCTATATGACAGAACAATGTTTATTTAATCTTTATATATAGAAAACAAAAAAAATTATTCTGAATGCAGTATCCCCTTTGTGGAAGCATATATAAGACTACAGTGATCCCACAGTTATGTGCTGTTAATATATTGCACTGCATATTTGTTTATGTCTGCTATTATATTTGTAGCTGTTTTTAATGCAGCAAAAGCAGAACACACACAGAATGACAAGCTGTGGATGACAAACAGGAAACAGACCCCCAAAGCCTGCAGCTCTCTCAGAGTGTGCTGTGCTCATACAGGTTGGCCACCAGATGTCAAACTGCACTCACTGGTAACAGGAACTATTAGTCCAGATCGGGCTAGAAGCAAACGCTCATCAGCTTTCAGTGGCAACACAGAGCTTCCCTAAATTTCACTCACCCAAGAGGAAAGCCATGCAAAATGCATCTACGGTTCTTGTTTTTACAGTGCCAATGGACTTACAGTCAAGACCTGGCGATGTCCAATTTGCAGTTGCATTGTGAAACCACTAGATGGGGCTGTGATGCCAAGTACACTGATCTACAGAGATGTGGGTCGAACATCCAAGGTTCTCTGTTACACCCGACTAATATAACTCAGTGAGGGGCTATGGTCAATCAATTTAGGGCTTAAAAACACATAGGTGCACAGAAATGTGAGGCTTTACAGTATATCACCGACGGTTATGTGACCAGTGGGAGTTGTGTGAAGCCGCCTAAAGTGGTGAAATTAAATTCCATTTATGACTCATTTTCCCCTCCTGTTTCAAACCAGCATGTGAGATGCAGGAATAGCTGTCTGTGTGCTGGGCCAACCTGCCCCTACCCCTGCCCCCTGCCCCTTTGGCCAGCGGTTCCTGCTCTTCAGCAGAGTGAGGGGGTGGGGGGTGGGTACAAGTCTCCTGGAAAGGGAATACTGCATTGCTGTGTTGTGTTATTAATTTAGTGTTCATGAGATCCTTCTCCTCTCGCTCCCCCACGGCGTGGCTGTCCGCCGGTGCCCAAGCAGCCTGAAGGGGGAGCTCTAAGGCCCTTCTTTGGGAGAGGACGGCGTCTGGTTGCTCGTGGACGTCTTGAGGGAGCCCAGAGTCTTGCTGAACCAGGAGTTTTTGGCAGCTTGGATCTCGTTCATCAGCACTCCCCTCTGGTGCTCCAACTCCTGACGGATAAAAGGGGGAAATGATTAAAGTTACAGCCACTGGAATCGTGCCAACTCAGTTTGCTTGAAAAGGCCAAGCAGGCTACTGGTCAATATGTATGTGTCTCTGAAGATAAATAAGTAACTCCCAATACTACTTGTGTGAGTGCTATGGGAGCTTGCACAGCTGCAGCTGGGCGGGCAAGGTTAAATAGATGTGTGTGTGTGTGTGTGTTTGTGTGCATGCTACACTGCTGTGTGGCCGTGTGTGTATCTGTGGATGTGTGCTACACTGCTGTGTGTGTGTGTATCTGTGTTTGTGAGCTACACTGCTGTGTGTGCATATCTGTGTTTGTGAGCTACACTGCTGTGTGTGTGTATCTGTGGATGTGTGCTACACTGCTGTGTGTGTGTGTGTGTATCTGGGGATGTGTGCTACACTGCTGTGTGTGTGCGTATCTGTGTTTGTGAGCTACACTGCTGTGTGTGTATATTTGTGGATGTGTGCTACACTGCTGTGTGTGTGTGTGTATCTGTGTTTCTGAGCTACACTGCTGTGTGTGTGTGTGTATCTGTGTTTCTGAGCTACACTGCTGTGTGTGTGTATCTGTGGATGTGTACTACACTGCTGTGTGGCTGTGTGTGTATCTGTGGATGTGAGCTACACTGCTGTGTGTGTGTTTATCTGTGTTCGTGCGCTACACCACCGTGTGCTAACTGACCTGGATCTTGCACTTAGCCTCCACCAGCTGCAGCTTGGTCTGCGCCAGCTCCAGCTCCATCTCCCGCAGCTGAGCTTTGAGCGAGTCCTTCTCCTCGTCCAGGTCCGTGTCCCGGTTATCCCTGCTGACGGCTGGCAGCTGCAGAGGCCCCTCCTTACTGAAGACCTCCCGGCAGCGCTCGCACGCCATCACCTTGCTCTGCGGCACAGAGAGGGCCCCCGGTAAGCATGCGTGCCGTCAAGTAATGGGACACACTCCCCCTACTGGTGGGGAGGTGAGGTGCACAGACTCGCTTATGTTTGCAATAGTTTTGGACACATGAAGTAATTTATATAGTAGTGAAGACATCAACGTTTTGTTCATTTTTCACAAGGCGGACAGCGATCCGTCATTTTATTTTCCCCACCGTCTCTGTCTCATTGTCCCCAGTGTGTGGGACGGGGGGTGTAGCACAGTGGGTAAGGAACTGGGCTTGTAACCGAAAGGTCGCAAGTTCGATTCCCGGGACACTGCCGTTGTACCCTTGAGCAAGGTACTTAACCATAACTGCTTCAGTATATATCCAGCTGTATAAATGGATACAATGTAAAATGCTATGTAAAAGTTGTGTAAGTCGCTCTGGATAAGAGCGTCTGCTAAATGCCTGTAATGTGATGTAATGTGTGGTCTTTGTCTTGTTTTGGGCATGAGAGAAGTAAATGCATTATTTATTTTGTATACTGCCTTTTCAGCCACAGCAAGTAGCAGAGGAAGTGTCAGGGTAAAACCTGTTGCATTTACACTACAGATAAGAGAAAAAAGCAGCTAATTAAAAATGCAGAAAGAGTCGATTATTTAAGCTGGATTTAGATGTGTGCCTCCGCTGATAATCAGATTCAGTGTTCGTTTACACAACCAATCAAACGAGGGGGAGGACGGCAAAAGACCAATAACAAAGTAGCAAAGTGTCCTACCTTCACGATGTCCAGCTCCTCCTTAGTGGAAGCCTGCTGCTTCTCTAGCCTGGTACTGAGCTGGGAGCAGATCTGAAGCAGACAGCACCACTGTTAGCTACTGTTCTTTTCAAAGCCTTTATGCAGGTTACATATGCAACATGCGCAACCAGTAAATGCAATACATTTAGCCACATGACTGAAAAGGATTATGGCTGCAGTACAATGCACTGCATGCAAACAGTAGAAAAAATGGTTTATCAACTCATTTAAATAAGAGTAATAAATGCATAAAAAGTAGATGTGCAGCTAAACTAGAGGACCGTAGAGTGTAAAGAAATCACTGTTTAAGCTTTGAAGGGCCAGCAAGCTGGGCTGCGCTCTCCTCGACCAATCATTGGACAGCTGAAGAATTACACAGAATGACAATACTGGGCAATACAGAAAAACTGAGATAAGAAGTTTTAAAAATGGCGGTTAGCACAAGGTACTGGGTGCTGAGCGCGCAGTGTCAGTGGGCAAGTCAGTAGTGACATCATAACTAGTCAGGGAAGCTCCGCCCTACCTGTTTGTACTCTGCAATGATGGCCGTCGTCTTCTTGATCTCAGACTCGGCCTTCTCCAGCTCTCTCCTGAACACCTCTTTCAGCTGGGGGGGCGGGGGAGAGGAAACAGACACCACTTGTTAGAGGCAAGCTGCGGTCAGCAAAATAAACCCAGGAACTGAACACAAACAGAATAACGGACCGTTCCCGAGCAGAGAATAGCGACAGTACAGAAGACTTGACATTGAGAATCTAAAGCAGGGCTGCCAAAGCCTGTTCCTGGAGATCTACTGCGGCTTTTCACTCCAACCCTCACAAACCACACCTCACTCAACAGCTAGAGATCTCGTTGGTTTGCTAATTAGTGGAATCAGGTGTGCCAAATTAAAAACTCCTCTGGAGGTGAAGGCCTTGTGCACGGTTTGGCTCCAGTACCTGTGCGGTCTCCTCCTCCTGCCTCCTCTTCTCCTCCTCTGTCTCCACCAGCCGCTGCTTGGTGTTCAGGAGCTCCTTGTTCAGAACATCTGCCTTATCTTCTGCCTGAAAACAAAAAAATCCAGCAAACCAAATAAAATTAATTTACTGGCACGTTTTCACCTAGCATTTATCACAGTCCAATTTACAGCCGCTCCCCCCCCCCCCAGAACCATCCCCCCCTCCAAATAAAGCAAGCCAAGGGCAACAGTGCCCATGCCACTTCTGTTGGCCGCACAGACTTCTGCTATTCTCATGGCACCCTTGGCACTTGTTTTTTGTGTGTGGCTGTAGTGTGGGCTGACCTGGTCCAGGTCGTTCCTCAGTGCGATCTTGCTGGTGACCAGCTCGTGGGCCAGGTCGTCGTTCTCCTGCTCCAGACGCATGCTGGCCTCCTGCAGCCTCCGGTTCTCCCTCTGGGAAAACGGACAGACACAAACCAGGCGCTGGGGTCAACCTCTCTCTGAGCTACGCTGAAGGACAGGTGCGTTTCAGCAAAGGAACGCAAATATGGCTCCATTTGTGTTACGCACCATTCACACGTCGGGTAAAGACATGCCGACATACCAGGAACATTTACACAGAAGACCCAAGAGGGCCGAACAGAGGGCAAGCGATGGCAACTGCTGCACGCTAACACACAGAGAACGGCTGCTTCTGCTGTCCTGGGGTGGAACGGCTAGAGAACAGACCGGAACAGAGCAGACTGAACCCACAGTGCACACACAGCAGCGACTCACCTAGTGCTGGATACTGTACATACCGATCGCTTACCTGTGAGCGCACAGTTGTTAGCACACAGTGTATGCACCTACACACATACACAGTCACAGAGCCGAAACATGCACACCTCAATGCCGCAACAAACACACTGACATGCACACGGTGCGCCAGTTTTCTGTACACATTTCAAAACGGACAAAAAGCCATTACGCTTGGTAATGAAGATCAAAAGCATGGTTCTGTTTATTTCTGTTGTATGTAAATGGTCAGTTATGTCTTTCGAGCCGTTACGCAATAGTTGAGTTTATGAATCTAAGCAGCAAATCTGAGATTAACTCAGCGTTACTGCAGGCACTAATCCACCTGTATACTGGTTTATATCTCTTAATTTTGATAGCTGATTGTCAGTACATCATGATCACAGCAAAAAAAAAAAAAAAAACCTGTATGTCAATATGACACAGGGAGATTTTGACAAACAAGTCTGTCAAACTAACCATAATATCCGAACATTACCTAACAGCCATCTATAAAATAAATATAATTTCATTTATTTAAGTGTCATCTGTCCATCAATGCCAAAAGGCGAAGGATTACTACCAGGCATTGCCATGTTAGCGACATTCAAAACTGTCAAATAAATCTCCACGCTACCTCCACCCAGTGACATACGATTATATTATGAGTGTGTCAGTCACGGTGGAATTCATTATGGGAAAATAAAACGAACCCTAAAAAGGACCAAAGATCGGAGGTAATCATGTTCGCAGGCACGTCTGGGACACTTCACACACCCGTCTCACTACACATCCTGCCGTGTGTTTCTGTGCCATTTACTTCCAACAGCTTCTAGTTCTCACTGCTGTAAATGCCCCTCAGAACACAAACTCTTATCATCTGACCCTCTCCAGGCTCCAAGGGAAATCACATGACACCGCTTCACTTCGCAGGCACTGGCAGAAGGGAGACGTGAATGAACAAAAACACCCTGGAGGTCTTTAAAGCTCTTCTTCTGAGTTTTAATTCCAAGTCCCCTGCCCTAGTCTTAACACATCATCATCTTGCCCACGTGGATCTGGATACGCAGATAAAATCCTACAGCCAGACTGATTAAAAAATCACTTACTCATATGAAAATCAAAGAAAATCACTTTGCTCCTCTCTATACAAAATGAGTGGTTATTGTATATATTATTACACAGCTGAACAGGGGTCACTGTTGATCTAATCCATTCAGTGAATCAAACCAGCAGGAACTGTAGCCCACCAGGACCAGGGTTCAGAACCAATGGTCTGGGTGAACCATCCAAAGGTCTAGAGAGGAGGGTTTTTCAGTAACACGAGTGGACGTGAGCACTCCGAAAGTTTACGGACACAGCCCTGTGCCGGTGTGTTTAAAGGTCAAGGATCTCTTCTAAAATATAAAGACAAGGAGCCAGAACAGTGACACAACTGTTTATCCACCGGGCTAAACAAGAACAAACCATCCACCCTGAAGCACACTCGCACGCCTTATATCAAACAAAGCGAAAATCCAAAACAACAATAAGACAAGACTATAAAAAGCAGCACAAACACTAAGGAAAACGCACACAAAGCACTGGTGAACCTGGCAGAGTCGAGTAGCGCAAAGCAGGTAGGGCCTGTCTTAAACAGCGTTGCACTGGCTGCTGGGAAATGGAGGCTTACCTTCTCTCACCGCTGCCTACACAGAGCCACAACACAGGCATGCAGCTCCAAACACAACACCCACATGCACAACAGGACTGCTCACTGCCCAGGCTCCCGCACCAGTCATCCCCCTGTCACCATGGCCACCGCCCTCACATGCTGATTGGCTGAACGGTGTGGATGGGGGAGGAGCGACACGTACAGGGGTTCGAAGAGGAGCTACTGTGTAAAAGAGCTCCTAGTTAGAGTAATGCGTGGTTTCACACATTTGGATTCCAGTGAAGGTACCCTGCATGTTTCAAGGCCAGATGAATCCTAATCGGCAAACCCAGCATGATTCTTAGATCCATGAAATATAAACTTCAATATTATATAAACTTCACTGTGAGTTCTTTTAAAAGTAAAAAAATATATTTTTATTTGTCAAAACACACAAACATACAGAACAATATTAAAATAAAAGTCAGATTAAAATGACAGATTCATTGTTGACACATTATTTCAAAGTCAAACAGATTCCCAAATGAAAAATGTCTGAACTCAAACAACAACTGGATAAGGAGGTGAGGAGGACTGAGACTGAAACAATCGATGCAAAAGAACTGTATAAAATTCACCATAACAAGTCAACAGAAAAGGCAGCACGTTTCATCGTCAGTTTAAAAAACCAATATGTCTGCTTTTGTCCTCAAGAAAAAAGTACAACCAACCTTGGTACGTAAACATTGTAGCCTTAAAGACCCTCTAAACACTACTTCAGGTCAGATTACAAACAGTGAGGTATATCAGATGTATCTGAAGGCCAAATCAATCAAGCATGTCTCAGTTCAAGAGACAAAACGGAGTCAAAATAAATAAATAAAAAGATTTTAAAAAACAACCAGGAAAAACTTCAGTACTGACTCTTTCTCCATTTTTCGATACGATGGAGGGCAAAAGTATTTGCGCTCGACTCCTAAAGCCCCTTTCACCTCTCCTCTCTGTCAGTGAGCGGCGCGATCTGGCCTGCTTCAGTGCAGCCCTCTAAACACACCTGAACTGACAGCACAAGGAGAGAGGGACACAAGGGGGCGGGCGTCACAAGCCAGCGTGTTCACTGCAGCGACACAGCCGCACAGACCGCACACACCCACCAGATCCTCAGCTCCGTGTCCTTAACCCCTTTGAAGGGAAGCCTTTTTGGAATGGTTTTTTTCCAACATTCTAAGATGGAGTTCTAGAACTCCGTTGCTTTAAATGACCAGTAGTGATGGTTACATCAGCACTAGAATGTTCAGTTAAATACATTCTAATGACATTTGTGATCTCACACCTTAAAGTCTTAAGTTTTGTCTCCCTACAGCAGAAGCCGAAACACTGCAATAGCTGTAATAGTTACGCTCTGTAACTGTTACAGCTCTTGAAACTCCTGATCCCAACCTGAACTTCTTGCAATTGAGAAGCAGAGGGGACAGAAGGAACACAGGAATGGAGTATCTGGTGAGTCTACAGAATCTGTGATAGCTGTGGCCACTGACGGACTGAGCTCAACACAGACACGGCACACCATTATGGAACCCTAAACACCCAGGACACACAGGTAAAAGATCTAGTCCTATCCTTCTGCAGTTCTTCTTAAGTAAAAACAAAAAGCACTGATCTCAAACGCAAGGTGTCAGTGTGTGCAATCTAGAGATGTGGCCTGTAGGGGGAGCCCTTACCTGGTACCTGTCGATGGGGTCCTCCTGTTGAAGCTGGCTCTCTCGCAGAGACAGATACTCCTTCTCAAACTTCTTCAGTTTCTTGGTGGGCACCTGCAGTGAGGGAGAAGGTGGAGAGTCTTCAGTATTGGGGGAAAATCTAATCATCGTGCCAATATTATGACAATGGCTAACTATTTCCAACTAAATGGTAATGAAGCAAAAACGACTACAGTCATAACTGAAATCTTAACTAAAATGCCCCATACTCAATCAAATTAAGTTTTACATCTACAGCATTTACACTGACAACCATTTCTGTAAATCTTCATTCTGTGTCATGAGAATTGGCATTCAGAATACGATAAAACTTAAACCTGTCATTAAAAGGCATTATACAGGAAACAAAGTTACACAGTATACCCTGACCTTTGTACTTGTGCTAGCAGCATAAATCATTCTGGAGAGGAGCATCTGCTAAATGCCAGTAAAGTCATGCAAAAAAGGAACTAATATGCACTGCAATATTTCATTCATACTCAATTTATTACATCTGCAAAACATGAACTTCACAAAAAAAGAGGACTAGGATTTCAGGTTTAGTGTATGTTTTTGATTGGCCCAGGGAGTTTCTGTGTGTGATTCAGGATATTTTAGACAGGCTGAGAAGTATTCCGATGACCTGCCAGCTTTATTATGGATAAATATCAATATTCTCTAAATATCCCTCATTGCAAGTGAACTATCCCTTTAACCAGAGTTATTAACAGACCACCAAAGCACACGTTTTATCACAGTCTTACAGTACTGTCTGTTTATTCATGCTTGAATACTAACATCATGATTATCTTTATTGAAGATATTTCTAGTATTTTCTAAAATAACTTAAAAATGCAGCACAGACAGCTGTTGAAGTTCGCTTTTAAAATAGGTAAACACATTTAGTGGTGACCTGATTATGTCAAATACCCGTAACAGTATTTTATGCCTCTAATAAATGCACTTAAAGGGATGGCTTCTGATTGGCGTCCGCTGTTTCATCCGAGGATAAATGGTTATGCGTTTCCACTTTTCAGAGCTGTAGAGCTGTGACAAAACCATTCCCTCCAAATGAGTGCGAAATGATCTGCTCACACGTTTAATGGCTGCTAGCACATGACACAACCATTCAGGCTCGAGGAGCAAAATAAATTCTTTGTGGAACACAAACTTCCTGCATCACAGTTAATCTGCTCAATCCTGCTGAAGACACACAAGAAACAGGCAGCAAGTAAAGGATGCTTAAGCTTTTCCTGGATAGCTGTCAAGTCTCACTAAGCCAACCACGCAACACAGTTAAGATCCTAAAATCGGATTTTGAACTTCGGGGAAAAAAAAAGAAATAAATAATTTCACGTAATATATAACCCATATTACAGATTTATGGATCCAAGCGGACTAAAAATTAGTGGTAGATTATATAATTGCCAATAAAGTTCCCTGTTTCAGGTTCTATTTTTATGATTTTCAGTTTCTCAACTTAGGGTATGATACAGAGCGTGTGATGAGTAATGATCTGGCGAGGCTCAAACTCAGGCCTTCCGGATGAGAGGCAGTGCACTAGCCACCGTGCTAAAGAAGAACAGACCTCTAGCAGAGCAGTTAGGCAGCCCCACTAGCCACTGTGCTAACGATGAACAGACCTCTAGCAGAGCAGTTAGGCAGCCCCACTAGCCACTGTGCTAAAGAAGAACAGACCTCTAGCAGAGCAGTTAGGCAGCCCCACTAGCCACCGTGCTAAAGAAGAACAGACCTCTAGCAGAGCAGTTAGGCAGCCCCACTAGCCACTGTGCTAAAGAAGAACAGACCTCTAGCAGAGCAGTTAGGCAGCCCCACTAGCCACTGTGCTAAAGAAGAACAGACCTCTAGCAGAGCAGTTAGGCAGCCCCACTAGCCATCGTGCTAAAGAAGAACAGACCTCTAGCAGAGCAGTTAGGCAGCCCCACTAGCCACTGTGCTGAAGAAGAACAGACCTCCAGCAGAGCAGTTAGGCAGCCCCACTAGCAGATCACTACAATATATTCAGAATTTGTCCCTTGGTTCTTTGTTGACAAATTAACTTACACTAGTGCTTTAAGTGATGCTGACCATGTCTGGCACTATTATATGTATATAATTATAATGACATTATATTATATAAATTATAATTATAGAACATTATGATTATACAGTTATAATTAATTAGGTGACAGCATTTATACTCTCATATACTGTAAAATGGTATAGATACAATCCTCTGCTACATGAATTTAATGTAATACAGACGCACTCAGTGGTTCATGTGGAATGAAGTGTCAATTATTTATCTTTCTGGTTTAATTTAATTAATTAGTTCTTTTGTTTTTCACTCAAATTCTAATCTGAAGAATCTTCACCAAGGTCAAGCAGTACATTGATAGGTTTATAAGTGTTTGTTTCAAAGATCCAGTGATCTTAAGGAGCCTTACTGTGGTGTATAACTCCTACCTGGGTTATGCATGTTTGTCATTGTGCATCTGAACTTACATCACATATCACTTGCAACACAGGGGATTATTTCAGTTAATTAATTCTGGGGGTGATGAAATCAACACATTGAGAAAGCCTAAATTAATACCCAGAGAGAACAATGCAACATATGCTTACTTAGTGTGATGTGGGGTCTTTCGCACCAATGACTCCCTTGGTTTAAATGTTTAATGGTTTCAATAAGTAGTGTCCTTATCAGCACACAGACAGGGACAGAGATTTTAGACTTGGTCCAGGGAGAAGACCTCGCCTTCCTGCCCACTAACGTTACTCCTACAAGATGATCCCTCCAAATACCAGCCAAGCCCTGTCCCACATAGCAGCAGCCATTTGGCACACAAACATCACCGGGTGGGGTGCTGTTCCGTGATAAGATCTTCAGGACACTCAGTTAAAGGCACATGCTCAACTGGCTAATCTGATTACTTGCAGCCCTGCTGTGTCAACACTAATAACATCGACACCGCAGCACAATGTCACAAACAAAACGGATCAAACGAGCCAATATTCAGAATCCATCCCATAAACGCCATAAGCCCTGTAAATGTTTCTTGCCCTTTGTGTTGTGTCGTGTCAGCGAAAGCTCAGCCAGCAGTGTTGCTATGGCAGCAAGAGGGGTTTTTTTTTTTGTTGTTTTTTTTGCAGCGGCTGGCGAGATCGGGCTTACGGGCTTTATCTCCGTCGCTGAGGGAGGGAGGAGGCCGCTCCGCTGCGTCGGGCGCCCGAGAGCTCAGGCTGAGAGGCGCTCAAACGAGCCCCGCGTGCCCCCGTGTTTACCGCGGCCGCGGCGCAGCGGGAATCCGTGCCTAAACACGGCCTCGTTAAAAAAGACGCACGCGCTAGCTAGCTGTGCAGCCTTCACGCTTTCATATTAGCCTGTGACCGAAGCCTCACGCACACTCAGATAAAGCACTGGAGTGCAGGCAAGAACTCTGTCTGTCGCAGAACTGCGCGCGGCAGACAGAGGGGTCATTAAAAGTCAAGGAACCATTAAGCTAACTTCACGAGGCCTGTGTTGGGTTAATGTAAACCAGTTTATGAGTGAGAGGGCAAGACGTCCGTTGGCAGCTACGGTAAGTGTCAGTCATCTAGCTGCCCTGCCCCCTTGAATGCCACCACTGCAAAAGTAACACAATATTACAAAACATTGTATTTTTAACACGAGGATCGCATTCAACATACGCGTCCGTGCTCGGTCTACCCTGACATTTGCCTTTCCTCAACAAACAATTCTACAAGGAAAACAAGCAGCTGTGAGGACTCAGGAAATCTTTTATGACGCCGACAGACCGTTCCGTTGCCTGGGACTGACACTTTCTGAATGAAAGACGGGGAGAGAAATGCAGGACAGAGTGGACTCTGATACCCAGGGGAGTCAGCTGAATAGGCTCTTGCTTGTTTTCCACTGACCCTCCTTAGTTGCGAGCGCGCTGCTCTAATGCGAGCAAATATGGCTGCCTGCACTTCACTTTACTTCACTTGCTGCTGACCCCAGAACACTAGACTGGCACCGTTTGCACCCACCTAATGCACAGGCCTGTGCTTATAAATCAATCAGACGGCTTGCTAAATCTTTGTGGCTGCTACTTGGCTCATGACCGAGGGAGAAATCCCTTTCCTTTCACGAGGAGAATGTAAGACACCTTCTGGTTACAGTACTTCACACAGGAAGTATGCCTTGGGTCAGCTAGACTCTGTCCCATAGGGTAGTACTACTGAATTGAGCTGTTCAACCATTGGCAACAGCAGCTGTTCAGCTCTGGTCAGATTCCCATGGAAACGCACCCTGACCCCTTCAGGTAAAGCAGAGCAGCACATAAGGTAGATCAGCGGAAACAGAACCCGTGTGGTCACGACTACAGGATAGTGGCCACTCATCACAAAGCGAAGCTACAAGCACACCCAGAGCTATAAATCACACAGTACCCTGCCGCATGGATAATGCTGTATGTTACATAGATGCTAGGTTACACTTTATTTATGTTCAGAGTAGGTCCTTTTCAGGAGGAAGACATTCTGAACTTAAAAACAGCCTATCATTGTCCCTCTGCTATACGTCTCCCTGACAGCTGGCCTATTACGACACAGGAAGGACCCTGTGACGTAACAGGCCATCACCATCGCAACTGCTCAGTGAGCCATGCACAGAAGGGTGCTCTCCAGAGGAAATGGAGACAAGCCGGGTCCCACAGGAACCGTTTGATCCAACTGACTGGGTGTTCCTTCTGTCTTGTAGTTTTCTGTGCGACTCGTATTCAGTTAAAAAAGACACAGGCACTGTCTGAAGGTGCAGCCGTGTGCAAGAGGCCCCTTCCCTCTCATTCTAATACAACTCGGAAACGTGAAGCAGCCCGGAGAACATTAAAATTATCTGGGGAACAAATGTTTAGAATGCCGACTTGTACTTAGGACACTCCAATTATTCCTTCCTTCCTTCCTCCCTGCCAGAGTGAAATTACATTCAGCACACTACTGGAGTCCTAACAGGTTCCCTTAAGGAGAGAAATCTTCCTCCATTTCGGTGCTAAAAATACATAAAAAGCCTGACAGACAGCTGGCGTTTTAATGGAACGCAGTCTCTTATCTTCATCGAGCAGATGTGGCAGAGCAATGCAGGGAAAGAGACGCGCTCCACCAGCTCTAACACCGAGGAGTCGCGGAAAAGGCTGGGCTGCAGCAATACAGGGAACATTCATGACACGGCCGTGTGTCACAGCAAAACTACAATGCAATCAATATGCATAACAAAAATATTTACAAATCCATAAATATAGGCTAGAAGCTAAAAAAGCACAGACACATTGCTTTCTATCTTATTAGGAGCCATTTCTTAATTTGGGCACTTGATGTGACAGCCAAAATATGGTTTTTACTTTCTTTAAATGCTTGCACATATGGTAGTTTTACTTTTGGTTTTAGTCAGCAGTGTCATGAGATGCCTCACATTTGAAACAAAGCAGAGTTACAGCAGGATGGACAGAAGATGGAGGCCCCGAAGGGACAAAAGTAGCATGGAGTGACAGGAAGGAGTGGAAGCTGCCAGAAGGTCCAGGATCATGTGAACTGTACGCTTGTAGAGCAAGCATGCGTCACGTTACCAGAACATGCATCCATTTCGCAGAGAGGCACGTACACTGTGACGACCTGTGTCACACGTGATGGCTCCTTCAGATTTGTGCTTGGCTGAAAAAACTTTGCCGGAGTGTGTTTTCGGATTGCGGTGAGCTGGGGACTCGCACAAAGGAAATGGAATGTACAAAAACACAAAACCACACACTCACAGACGCAGACACAAACACACACACACACACAAACATGCGCACACGCACAAATGCATGCATATTCACGCAGTCGCAGACACACACGCGCAAAAGGATTCAGTCCAGAAAGAGAGCGATTGACGAAAGTGACACAACACACCGATGGCGCTCGTAGCTTAAAGCCCCTCCCCTTCCTGCGGCGCTAGGCCTCAGATGCGGCCGCCGCGGCACCGCTCTGAAGCTCTCGCATGTGGGAGGTCGCTCCAACTGCCACTTCATTTTCGCATTTCGCTTCTTTCCGTACGTTTTTGTATCAGTCACACGCGACCCCGTTTTCCACTGCAGGTCTCACCTCCGCGCAGCCCCCAGCCCAAAGCGTGGCGCAAAAAAACGCACAAACTCACAGACGCAGCCTCGCTTTACACGCGACGCCTGTCAGCGAGCTGCGTCGCCACACCGAAGAGCTGACGTTTCCCCCGGCTCCGCCAGAACAAATCGCATTCAGCGCTCAGCTGAGGACCGTCGCCCAGCAGACTCCACGACCAGGACAGTCACTGGATTCAGTCAAAGGTAAAGCAATCTGAACAAAGTCACAAAAAAAAATAATACTCTAACAATGTCCTGCCTGTGAAAGATTTAATATGAGCCTGGCCATGAGGAGGGGGCCAGAGACCCCATTGACAAACCTGGCCAGTGTTCTCCAGCTCCGCCCCTCCCACTGCTACTGTTACCAAGGTGACAATTGCCCTTTATCCAAGCTCTGCCCGCACCTCATTACACTAAAAATAATGGTTTCATCTAGTTTACATTTCCAAAGAAACACAATTTGGTTTCACTTGGAGAAGGAGACATACTAAATGGTGCAGTAGCAATTTAATACTAGAGGGTTCAACTGAACAGTCATACATAAGTCCAGACCACTTACCAAACACAACCTGCCCTCCCTGGTGCCGTTTCCTTAATGGCATTACATATGACCCTTTAGGCAGACAATAACACTCACACACAACAAGTACATATACACAAACACACACTACATGTTTAGCAACAAACACCCCCCCACCACACACACACACACACATACACAAACACACTTCTACTGCACAAAAGCACCAATTTGAATTCTCTTCCAACCCAGGCAAAGCACTTCACAATTTACATAATCCTTCTCTACAAGTGAACTACGCAGAGTAAGTTCAGGTAAACAGTCATTAATATCAAAGATTTCTACTTACAATAACAGTAAATAGTACACAAATCAACTGCCAATTCAAGCTTTCATTCTCCAATTGCCTTTTAAACACTGAAACTGCAACTCTAATTTGTATTCATAAGCATTTAAGAAAATGGGACACAACACTCAAAAGAATGTTTACACTTAATAACTAATTACATGCACTTGCACATGCACACTAGACCCAGAATAAAGTTTCCTTTGAGTTAAAAATAAAGCCAAAAATGACAAACTGACAGCCTAATTTCATTACCGTCACAGAGCTTAGCTTTCTACACATTTAAAAGAAGGCTGAAAATAGACTAAGCGGCATGAACACACTTCTTTAGGACAGAAGTATAAAAATGTAAGACAAGCACATGCTACCACTAGCGGGCCCTTTACACGCCCACACACACACCCATATACGTACAGAGACACAAACACACGTGGGGAAAAGCACACACACACATGTACCACACACAAACGGAAGTCAAGGTACACACGCAGGATCGAAATGAGACAGACCGCAGTCTACACCGCTGTGAAAAAACAGCAACTCAGTCTCCCATGAGACAAGCGTTTCTACACAAGCATCTGATCTCGTCTTGCTCTGGCCAGCAGAACTGGGAGACCTGTGCCTCCGTAGCGGCAGGTGAAATCCGAGACCTACCACGGGTTTGGGTTTGGAGTCAGCCACCAGGCTGGCCAGGAAGTCCTCCTCGGAGACCTGGTTGATGACGTGGGCGTCATAGGCCACCGTGATAGACACTTCCTCCATCATCTTGGCAGGTGTGAGTGGAGAGGCAAGTCGTCAGAGAGAGTGGAGGCTGGTCTGTCAGGCCCCGGAGAGGGCAGGCTCTGATGACCCCTCACGAATCCGGGCCGGCCCCCTGAGGGCGGGGACAGCAGGACGGGGGGAGGGGACACAGAAACACACCTGTTTTTGTCAGGTGCTGTGCCCAGTTCAGAGAAAAGACTGCTTGTTCTGCTCCTCGATCCACAGAAAGACAAAGCTCGGCTTTCTTCCTCCTCCTGCTCTTTCTTCCTTCTCCTCTTTCTTCCACTGCCGACTGATACCGAAGTTTCTCCTCCTCCAAGCTCAGCTCTCAGTTTCCGTTTTATCAGTGCTCTACAGATAAGCGTGCGCAGATGCAGGACGCCCTTGCGCACGCGCGTGGCGAAGAGGTGCCGGGGACTGGGCTCTACGCCGCACTTCCTGAGCCCGTCAGAGCGGTGGGGTCCCTCCGCCTCGCCTCAGGAGATCCTCCCATCAGCACTCAGTCCTCGCCGATCTCCCTCCAGATCTGCTGCACCTCCCCCACCTCCTCCACCGCCTCTTCCTGTTGTGCAGACAACAGGCTAGTCGCTCCGCCGCAGCCCTCAGTGGCAGCCGCCCCTACCTGAAACTCTGCCCTGGGGGTTTCCACAGAAACTCACTCCTAACAGGTGCAAATGAACGGCCACAAAACCCGAAACCGAGAGCAGCGGCAAGTCCTTCCCAAAAACGCGGTTTTCAGACCTGCAAGGTCCCCTTTCAGCTTTGTACTGCTGCTCTACACTCTTAAGGCTGTGAAATTCCCATTCTTCGGGTTATCCAGCGGGGGTTGTTCCACACACAAAAGCTCTGCTCCCACCCCAGACCAAGCAGGTGCCAGAGAATTCCTGCGCTCCATAAGCTGATTACGGCTCAACTTTACCCCCTTCTGCTCATAAGCAAAATGGAAAGAGCAGAGAAACGCGTCGACTGACCCCCCCCTCGCGTAAATGGCGAAGAGGACAGGCGCCCGTCGACGGGGGACGCGCGAGCGGAAAACGGCGGGCTCCTGCGTCCCCCTCGCGCGGCGTGTGCACGCTGCGGAGGAGACCAGCGTCAGACCCGCTCGCAGATATGATGTAAGCCTTCCTGCGCCGCCCCCGACCCGCTCCACACACACACACACACACACACGCACACACACACACTGACTCACGGCTCTAACCCCCCCGGGAGAGACCAGGCCTCGGTCTGCTCCCCGCGCACGCACAAACAACCTCTGCTTCCCCTCCGCAAGGACAGACAGGCACACGCACAAACACACAGGTTCATCGACAGAACAGGAGGGGGAAGAAAGACCAGGGCTGCTCCTCTGAAGGGAAAGCAGCTAATGGGGAGACGGCAGTCAGAATCCTCGAGTACGAGCCTTCCTTTAGCAGACAGGATGTCACTTCAAAAACCCGCAGCCAAAATCTCAAATCCCAAGATTAGCGTGCAAGCTCATTTCTGTCTCTCGCTCTCTCTCTCTCTCCCCCAGTTCTCTCACGCGTAAGACCCTTTGATCAGCCTTTCGAGAGCAGCTCCTGTGGGGGGGGACCCAGTCAAGCCGCAGACGGAGGAGATGACTCGATGCAGACGGAGCGGTCCGTGGAACAGGCTCCCGCCCCCGGCTCCCCGGCTGGTGGCCGCGCTCACTCTTTATTTCCAAGTCCTCCTCCTCCTCGTATCCGTGACGCTCCGGCCGGGGCGAGGGAACGGAACGGGCGCCAGGCGGCGTACGCTGCAGCGCTCGGTCTCAGCGGCGCAGGTCGCAGAACTATCAAGGCGACGGGCGTCCTGCGTGACCTGCGAGGATCCGGTCCTTGGGTTTGGTATCGCTCTGACAGGCGGGGAGAGACAGAGACGGGCAGACTGAAAGTCTGCAGGCGACGGTCTCGCTGTCTCCCAGTCCTCAGGCGATCGGGCGGTCCGCGTAACGGCCGTCTGTGATGCACACGCCCGCGGGACGAGAGCGAGGAGACGCAACAGAGCCTGCGGCGCAAACAACCAGCCGCGCCCGTTTCATTTCACACCTCCGGCAGCTCAGTCTCCACCCCGGCCAGCGCTGGAGCGTCCAGCAGTCTCCCGCCCACACGGCATGCCAATCAAGAGAGACAGGAAGGGGGAGAGAGAGAGAGGGAGGGAGGGGGAGGGGGAGAGAGAGAGAGAGGGAGGGGGAGGGGGAGAGAGAGAGAAACCCAGTCCTTTTCCAAGTGTATACACAGGTGCGGTGTAGGTAGGCAGTGTCCTTTCCTCCACAGATAGCCGTTTCGGATTTCGGAGCAGAACTCTGACAAACAGCGAGTGCACACGCCTTTCTAGCAGAGAGAGCGTCCACGTCCTTATTCTCCTTTCCCTGCGTTTTGCTGACTCATTCTCACACAGCGGTCCAATGCACCTGTTCACCGCCCCTCATGCAGGTAGGAATTTCCCCCACAATGCTTTGCTCAGCTCTCCCGCTGCTTGCTCTCGCTCACTCGGGGCCATAGAGGGAGTCTAGTCAACTTCCCTTCCTGACAGCTGACACACAAGTGAGAGAGAAGGACAACCAGGGAAAGTTTTTTTTCACGTGTTGCACAACTTCCCTCAAGACACCTCCTCCTTTTTACACACACAGAAAACGCACGTGTGCGCGCACGCACACACACACACACACACACACACACAGAAGGGTCTAAGATAAAGGCGTGTACAGGAATGGTTCTCCACATAATACAGACACTGTCACTTCTGTGGGTGTGTGTGTGTGTGTGTGCGTGTGTAGTTTATGTATGTGTGCTTTATTCTATCGCTGTTCCCATGTGACCATGACAGAGTGTAATTTCCAGGCTGCTGCTCCTGCTGCTGCTGATAACCCAGCTGTGGGGTAAGGCTAAAGCCACACTGACAGCAGCTCAGATGACTGGAGCACAGAGCGTACATTACCAGCAGCTCTTTCCTCCAAGGTTTTATTTCTCTCTTTTTTCAAATAAAACGTGGAAACCATGGAAACGGGCTAAGCCGTGACTGCTTCGGGTGTAAAATAAGACATTTTGTTTCCTTGTACTTTCACAGGAATATTACCGCTGATAACAGAGTGCTACACAACACTGCTTTGTCTCTTTTCAAAATCAGTTGTTGAACGTATCTGTAATGTAGCAGAGTAAGAGAGACAAATCTAATCACCAAATGGACACTGCAGTCAATGCTAAGGTCCAGCCAACCAAGAAGCTTTCCCACAGTGTGTGAGACAATGAGAACAAGCAAAGGAGAGGAGAAAGAGGATGTTGAAAGATAAGAGAGAGAGAGTGAGGGAGGGTATTGAAAGAGAGAGAGGGAGAAAGGGAGAGGGAGGGAGGAAGCCACAGAGGAGTGAGATTGGACTTGGGAGTGTCATATCGCTGCCATCTCTCTCATGACTCTCCTAAGCTTTCTGAGCCTGCAGCCAGTACCCCTCCCTCTGAGACCCCACACACAGGCAGGCTGGTGGGCCGCCCCGCCCCGCAGCCCCCCCTGCTGACGTTTGGGGAGAGGTGACTCTAATCCCTCTTTCCAGCGGCGACGGTGCCTGAGAGGCTTAATGAATGATTCGGAGCCCTGAGGTCGAGGCCACGCTAGAGGAATGTGTGTGCTGGTATTCAGCCTTGAACCCCTGGTGCTTCTCTCCCATCTCTGTGTGGAACCCAGGGCCTGCTCTGGGCTCCTGTGGACATGCTGTATTCCCAGAACACCTCCAGTACAGACAGACATACACACACACACACAAACTCACACATGCACACACACACACACACACACACACACACACACTCACACAAATTCACAGACACACACACACACACGGAGCATGTGATCAAAGGCTCCTGGAGTCACAGAGAGGCGATGTGGAAACAGAGGGCTATTAAGAAAGGATAATTAAAATAAGCTCTTCTCTAGGCGTGTGTTGCGGCAGAACGCAGTCACACCCTCCTGCGGTTACAGCTATGAGCTGCAAGGAGGGGCACGCCCTCTTAATGACCCCACGCCGGGTCCCTGTACGGGATCATCCTACGGCGGGATCGTCTAAGCCCCTCTGAGCTAGAGAGCCGCCTAAAAACGCCCCGTGGGGCCCTCTCAGGGCGCTGTCATAACTCACAGAGGAGAGGCGGTAACACTCTCAGTGAGGAAGCACACACCAGCAAAAAATCTAAAGACAGGAAGACGCATAAAACAGAGAAGAGCTTAGGGCTGCTGTGTGGCGCGGTCTGCTAAAGCAGGGTTCCAGCGCGTGGGTGGGCTTGCAGGACTGGTATGGAATTTGGGCAGCGCCCCCTGCTGCCTGGCTGGTAGCACCACGTGAGGATGTGCGTTTGGCTGTAGCGTCGCCCAGGGAGGGGAGGGTTCGAGTGGGAATGACAGCGCTCACTGCACGACAGCGCCCCCTGCTGGTCGACCCGAGGCCCGCAACCACGCCAGTTAAACCGTCCGGGAAGAGTCCTCCTCAAACTCGAGCCTGCTGAGGCTGACGCCACATGCATTTGCAGGAGAGCACATGATTGTCTGTGCTAACACAAATCAGCACCGGAGGTGGCAGAGCTTTGCCGTGTGACTGGGCTTTCCAAAAAAAGGTGGGTAAAAGTAAAAAAAAGAAACCCTTGCACGTACATGCGTGCATACACAATTTGATATATATTTTTACATATATTATTGTACATTAGCATTCATTGCCATTGACGGTCACTTCGCCCAATGCCCCCTGCATTGGGCGGAAATGTGTTTTTGGAGGCGTGACCATGAGGCCCTCTCTTGATTGGACACTGGACCGTAATAGGAGGCGTGACCGCAAGCTCCTACCTTGATATTGCACGCCTGCTCCATGAGTCTCCGGGCGTTCTCCGCTGCGCGGTACCGCTTGGGCAGCTGCACCCGGAAAAACTTCAGAGCCCCCTCGAAATCTGCCTGCAGCAGGTCCTCCTTGGAGGTCTGCACTCAGACCAAGGGGGAGAGAAAGAGAGAGAGAGAGGATTTCATGTAGCAGAAAAGAACTTAGAGCTTTACAGAGTCATGTGGGAAGAAGCATCATTTAACCCTTTGAAGAGTAGGTTTTTAGAATGTTTTTTCAAAACTGTAATTCAGTGTTCTAGAACTCAGTAGTGATTGTTACACCGGCATTAGAATGTTCAGTTAAGATCATTCTAATCACGTCTGTGATCTGACACCTTAAAGGTTTAAATATTATAAAGCACTGGCTCTGCAGCCAAGACGTTCAACATGAATTCAGCCGCTAACAAGACGGATAGGTTCCCTGGTGTGGAGTCCTCTGCTGGTTACCGCCAATTAGCGGATGGGTCAAAGCTGGAGCTGGGAGGGAAGGCTAAATGGGATAAAATGTCAATCCCCTTTTAATTACCTCGAGTGGGTGAAGAGCCTGCCCTCGTTTACACTCCCCGCTATTGGCCGCGTCCTGTAATTTATTACATCGCGAAGTAATGGGGCTTCGCCCCGCACCAGTCTGTCAGCACGCTCGCTGGGACAGACCCCATTATGAGACTTCATCACAGTCCAAATGAAAACAAATACGAACTCCACCATCAACATAATCAGCCAGCCAGCTGCGCGGCTGCTCCTTATCCCGAGGCACAGGCCACGCAAATAAATCACAGCCAGCTCTTCCGGTCGACCGTGTTACTGCACCTGCGACAAAAGATAACAGCGCCACCTCATGGCACGTAAATATAAGTGCACCTAAAAGGTCTGAAAGCTCTGAGGCGTTATTTACATTCCTGCTTTCGAACATATTCAGTGATATCTAATCAGTGGAGTAAGCCATGCACATCATCACACAAGCTCCTTAATGCCAAGCAACAAAGCACTGCACTGCACTACGCCTGTGAAGAAAACGCAAATAATGGTTTGATAAGTGAAATTCAAATGATGAAAAGCACAAGCCTGAACGCGGCTGAACGCGGTAGAGAAACGCGGTTCGGCGCGGCGCGGGGCACAGACGAGCCGGGCCGGCCGCGGAGCCCTCACCGCCAGCAGCCGCGGGACGAAGAGCCGGTGGCCCATGGCCAGGAGCCCCATGACCCGGCAGGCGCAGTCCGTCGCCGGGCCCTTCTCCTCCCCGGCGCCGCCCTCCTCCCCCTGCTGCACCGCCCGGGGCAGCCCGGGGGGGCAGGGCGGGGGCGGAGGGGCCGGGGGGAGACCCTTGTCGGGGGCCAGGATGCGGGGGGGCTCCAGCGTGCCGGACGACTCTGGGGCCGGCCGGGCTCCGGCGCTCGGGTCGGGCTGGGCCACGGCGAAGTCCGGAGAGGGCGCAGCTCCTTCTTTTTTTTTTCTTCTTTTCTTATTTTTGGTTTATCAGCAAAGTCAGATACAGAATGTAACGGCGGCGGGCGACCTTTCCAGCCGTGACAGTCCCGCCCCAGGCCAGAGTCACAGCGCGGGGAGGGACGGAGAGGGGAGGCTCAGGGCAGCACGGACGGAAACCTGTCACGCGTTTTGGAACGGAGCTCCTCGCCCACTCCGCCGTCGGTGCACCTGAGAGCGTCCAGCGAGAGGCGGCGCCGATGACCCCGCGCTTCTACCCATGCCAGCGTCGGCGGTGGGGTCCACCCACAGTCCGGATGGGGGGGGGGGGGGCAGGGTTCGGCTACATGGCTGAGCGTGCCGACCGGCCCTGGTGGAAGTTGGCGGGGGGGCGGGGGGAGGGGGGAAGCCACAACACGCCGTTGCCCGTTTCTCCGCCCCGGCTGTCAGAGCGCCTGCCTTTTGGCCTCCAAACGCATTCCCGCGTGAGATCCCTCCGCTCGGTCTCTGCCTCACTGTCCTACTCCTCCTCCCCGAAATTTCAAATGAATAAGCTGTTGCCTAGCAACAGAGGAGAGGAGGCGCGCGGCTGCGGAGGAGGGAGACGGCAGGCGACGGAGCATCTCCCTCTGAACTCTCCTCCCCGGCTCTCCGCTGAGCCCCTGCACTCCAGGGTCACCGCGGCCCGGAAACGCACGGGGGCCACGCGGCGGGACGCGGGCGCATCCAACCCCGCGTCGCCGGGTTATTACACCGAGCCTGCCGATTGGATCCCAGCCACGCGGGTCCGGGGGACGAGCTCCTGGGCGAGGGAGGGAGAGCGGCTCATCGGCGGAGCCGGGCGTCCGGCGGCGGGCTGAGCAGGCGCGGCTCCCGAGCGAACGCGCTCACCGGCGGAGCCCCGACGGGCGGCGGGCTGAGCAGGCGCGGCTCGGCTGCGCAAACACACGTCCGGCTGATCGGTAACCCGGAAACCGGCTCCGGCGCGGCTGTCCGCTATCCGCGACCCGTCACTCGCGGTCCCATCACACCCGCGGGGCGCCGGGAGGACCCTCCGCGCTTCATCCAGGTCTCGGAGAGAACGAGAGCCGGCCCCAGGCTCAGCGCAGACGCTCAGTTATTATTATTTTTCTCTCTAAAAGAAGAGAGCGCAGTCCATGTTTGGCAGTTCCGGCTGATTTCTGTTCGCAGCGCTCGAAATCGCTGAGGGAGAATAAGATGTCGGAAGCCCTTTTAAAAAGCGTCGGGTAAAAGGGAGCAGAATTCCGGTCGGCGGAGCCCCCAGGCGCTCGCGTTTGCTTCCGCTCCTCGGCGCGGGCCTGACCCTCGCTACACCGCTCGCTACGCCGCTCGCTACGCCGCTCGCTAAGCTCCAGCGCACAGGACTGGGCTGGGGAGGAGACGGAGAGCGACAGGGAGAGAGAGAGAGAGAGCACGAGAGAGAACAAGAGAGAGAGCGCGAGAGAGAGCGCGAGAGAGAACGAGAGAGAGGAAGAGAGAGAGTGGGAACGTGAGAAAGCGAGGGAGAAAGAGAGAGGGAGAGGATGGCGAGGCTGCTGATGCTGTGCTAGAAATCGCGGGGGAGAGGAGGAGGAGGATGAGGAGGAGGAGCGCGGGGGGGGGGGGGCAAGGCCAGGGGTCCGCAGGCAGGCTGCGCTGATGAGCTCATGGTAGACATCCCTGAAAACGTGACCGGCCCCCGCTCACCACTGCTGCTAAGCGCTGCCGTGTGCTCTGAACGGGCAATGGGAGGGGGAGGCGGGGGGGGAGGGCGGCCTCTGGGGAGAATGCCGTAATGGACAGCCAATAGGAAAGAGGCAGTGCAACCCCCAACTCCCCCTCCCTCTCTCACACTCGCTCTGCCCCCCTTCCTCAAACACACATTCTCACTTCACCTCCTGTCCTCGCGGTATCTCCCCCAAACAGCCTCTCTCTCTCTCTCTTTCTCTCGCTCTCTCTTTCTCTCTATCTCTCTCTCTTTCTCTCCCTCTCGCTCATTTCAATGTAGACTGGCTTTATCGGCATAACAGGACTGTTCTGTTTTGGGCAGAGGCTCTTAGAATCACGCAATATGATGCAACACATTAGCATGGAGGCATGATACAGAATAGGAGAGCAGTAATACATAATATTGTGGCATTCCCTTCCTCAGTAATACCCCTTCACCCCCAAACACTGACAATATGCTGAGTGTCTCATTATGCTAATTATGCTAATTACGTCCAGCATCATAAATAAGCATCTCTCTCACCTTTTTAAGAGGAAAAACCAATATCAGAGGCTTGTTAACTTGAAAGCTTAGTTAATATCATGCTTCATTATCATTTACAATATACTCTAAATAAGGAATAAATATACAGCAGTGTTTAGCATGAACCAAATCCAAACTAATAATTTTTAAAAATATTTTTCTCAGGAAAATACAACATAATCCTAACAATTCTTTAAATAATCCCAACAATAGTGCAAGAAGGCAGCTTTTATCTTGTTCCAAGCACTCTCTTTGCATGAGGTCACTTCAGAAATTGAATTCTAATTTAGATAATGACATCAGGAAAATGAAACTGAAAAGACTACTGCTTGCTGTTTTTCTCAAGTCTAACTGCACACAAACCCCATATTTAGTCTTCAAAGAGACCATTCCGGATGGAGCATATTCACTTTGTATAGTGCATCAGCGAACCACAACTCTGGCTGCTGAAGATAAACTCAAATATGGTGGGACTAGTTGTCTATCACACGGTTGTGTTTGGTTGTGTTTCTCACTCCGCAGTTCAGGGCAGGTCTAAATGCTTTCATGTTCATAAAGACCTTCGACTTTTCTGGAAGAGTCACATCTCAACCAGATCAATTATCCTCACAAACTCTAATCCCCTACACCTAAAAGAACTCCAAAGAAATTATTATTTCTTATTAATAATAACAGGAACATCACATTTTATCTGGATAAACGTAACTTTCGACATAACAACTAGCATACTCTATACTGAAAGCTACTTTATATTGTGCAATCCAAGATAACATATGGAGTAAGATGTTTCACTTAAAATGTGAAACTTGATGGTAGCGTTCCCTTGTGTGCGGTTCTCTCTTTCACTCCTATAATAGAGCACTGCATAAACAGGTTACAGCGTGTAAAAGGTAAAAGCATCCGCAGTGCAAGCCTGTGAACAGCAGCGAACGAAAACGCAAATGGCAAAATGATCCCACTTCCATCAGCATCTTGGTTAAAGTGCACATATCAGTCATTCAACTTAGATATTAATTAATTGCATTCATTAATTCAGTAATTCAGATAATGGTATAACTGTACAGCACGTCATACGTCCAAACATCTCAATAAAAGTTTCAAAATGTTACAGACATGATTAAAGCCGCCATCCACCTCATATCTCATCCATGTATCGATTGCCATGCTCGCTAATGTTTATTTGTATCTTAAAGTGAGATTCTAAAAAAAAAAAAAAAAAAAAAAAACTTAAATTTAGCATCTGCGATGGAGACGGTGATAACCGCAGTTGAACCGCACACGCGGCTCATTTCCGTCCGCAGTCAGAGATGTGAGAGGTAGCGAATGCAGCGCGTGGATCTGAATCAGAAGAGACCGGCGTCTGAAAGCGCTCCTGGCTGGGACGGCTCAAATCGGCCGACGCAAGCGAGACACACGTTCATAACAAAAATAACGTCCGGCTGCAGGCCGTTGAGAAACTGCCGCACGGCACCGAGCCGACGTGTTTCCGGTGGAAATGCTGTAAGGCTATCCGCCGCGTCTCACCCACTGCACTGTATCATGCCTGCGATATCAATGGAGCAACAGCTTCATTGGCATTTCAGAAGTAATGACACAGAGCAGGATGCTGCATCATCCAAACAACAGCGCCGCTGCTGCGACTCGTGATCAATGCGACCGCAGAGATGGTATCAACACGCCGCTGATCACCATCGAATGCTGAGGACGCCGCGATGCATGTCTCCAATATCGCAGTATCGCTTCGGATACATCGCCACATCTGTTATTGTTCCCTCCTGCCCGTTGCAAACCGAAACTGTTAAAAAATTCTTCGGATTAGCATCCGAAAGCACTGGCCAGCCTGCATCTCGAGTATTAACAGCTGCTCTTCTGCACACAAAGTACAGGGAATTGCCAATGACACAATGCCATCCAATCTACGGCTGCTTAAAAACCACTCATCCGGTAGGAGGCATCATTATCCGATTTACAGGAAAGTGAATTACGCCATAATGGCTAGCCAACATCTCAGCAAAGACCCTTAACTTTATCTTAATTTCGCTTAATGTTACATTTGTGTTCCATTTATGTTCCTGGGCAATGTTTATGCAGAGCTGGGGAAACATATATCCTCTGATAAAGGATAATAAACTTGAATGTTGATCAGGCTGGAAAATTTGTCAACCATATCAACTCATTTATTTATGCATATAAATATGCATTAACAAACCATGAGGGTGTACATCCGTTAAAAAAGCATTTTTAATATCCATATTGGACAGTGAAGCCAACGTTCTGCAGGTCAGGTTACTGTTTGTCCACAGGTGGGGTCTGTTCCAGAAATTATAGTTGTGACTATTGGGCAGGGAAGAATGTTGCATTCTACACATTTCAGTATTAAAATATACACTTAACTGATACTCCAGTCTAATGATTCTGAGTTCGTCTTGAAACAGTGTTATATCACTGTAACACTTCCTATGACCAGCAGAGGGAGGCACCATCCCAATAATATCCCTTGCCCATTTCACAATGCTCCCTGTACAACAAAATCACAGACAGAACAGTTAAAGGGCTCTTTTTCTATGTCTGAATTACCCAGTGAGAATGAAACCACCCAAAACCATCCCCAAGGGGAAAGATGAAATCTGTTGTGTGAAGACGGCGACACTAATGATAAAATGTAACAAAGGCAATCTTCATTATCCGTGAGACGAATCTTACCTTGAGGAGAGCCAGGGCAACATTAAAGATGATGCTTAGCCCCTAAAGGAGAAAAAGGAGAACAAGTGAGAAAATGCGCCGTTTTAACTTCAAATGAAGTGTTTTCAAGTACAAGAGCAAATACACCTTGCATACAGTTACATCCAGCAAAACTGAATTGCTCTCTGAAAGTGAACAATTTTCATTTGCTGAATATCCATTCAATTACAAGTCAAGTAGAAAAGCAATTTGTCCCAGTAGCTGTAGTCTGTGAACATGGATATGGCCTAATGTCTGAAACTTAACGAGTCGTTCATGAAGGAGCTGATAAAGCTACTTCTGCTGTCTGGTACAGTAACTGTGCTTTGCCTGTGAGACGCTCAATAAGGCATCCCGAGGCACTTAAACTCGGCGCGGCGGAGAGGTAATCACTGAAATGAATGAGAGAGGCTCTGAGGGACGCGCAGTCACACATACAAAATGGCAGCCGGCTGGACAGACGGAGAGCGACGGAGGGGCGCAGACGTCAGACGGACAGACGGAGGGACGGACAGAGCCGGGGGGCGGAGGGGGGAGGGGAGAGGGGAGAGGGGGTGGGGAGGGGGGGGAGCAGGTCGCCTCTCCGCAGTGCGCGGCGGCGGTGCCGAAGTCGGCTCCGCATGGGAACACCGGTCTCCTCCGCCGCTCAGACAATCCGTTCACATGGCAACACCGCGCTATAAATATCCCCCCCTGCTCTATTAATAACCCGGGGAAGAGCCTCCCCGTTCAGGCGGGCCCTAGATGGCGCTAGGGAGCCGGGGAGGCCAGGCGGCGAGCGACCGCAGCTAGCGGGGTGAGGGTGGGCGTGGGGGAGGGGGGGTTCCATCAACACACTTTCACACACGTGTCACCAGATCGCGAGGGAGATTCGGCATGCGTGACAGGAGGGACTGCTGTAATGCAGAGGCATGCACACACAAAGGCATAACCGTGAACACATATGCACACATAAACACTCTCTCTCCCCCTCTTACTTCATGGTCGCACGCTCATACATACTGCAGGCTCATACAGACATGCACGCATGCACGCACGCACACAAAGGCATACCCAGGCACATACACGTTCACATACACATGCACAAATACACACATATACACAAACACATACTGTATATGTGCACACACATGCAAACAGCTATACACGGGCACAAATGTGCAGCAGGCATCATTTGCACATGTGCATAAACACACATCCAAATGGACCTACCTGCACTCATACAAATGCATGCACGCATGCACACACTGACTGACCCACACACATGCACGCACACACAGTGTGATGGTCTCTGCTGGGCCAGGGCATCGCTGGCACTCAGCAATGCCAGTGTGTCTAACAAGCACACAACATCACCAGTGAGATGGGCACAGGAGATCAGGAGCAGATGAGATAACCAACAAAAAAAGATAAGGCAGGGAGGGATAAACAAGGAGATTTACATGAAAGACAACAAGAACAAGAGACAAAGACAAAAAGGGAGGGAGAGAGGAAGTGAGACAGACAGAGAGAGATGGAGCGAGAGAGCGAGCGAGAGAGAGAGAGAGAGAGGTGTTGAAGAAGCCCAAAGTCCTAAAGAGCAGATTCCCATCATGCAGTTCACTGAGTAAGAGACGCAGCAGAAACTTTTAATTGCACTGCCCCAGGCTGGTGAGAGCGAAAGAGAGGAGGGAAGCAAGACAAACACACAGAGCGGAGGTGGGGAAAAGGAAGTGCCCCTGACCCGTGTGGGGACGGGTCAGAGTCCCAGGGCGCGCGCGCGGAGATTCTGAGACTCCCAGGCACCCCGGCTAAGCCCACAGGCTTTTAGCCCTAAAGTGGCCTGAGTGCCGAAAGCCACCGCCGCCCGGCGATGTATGCCGCTGCTCACTGGTCCAGCGCGCACAGCAACCGCGCTAACGCTGTAACGACCGCGGCTGCGCGTAGCGCGTCCCTCCAGAACCACGCCTCGTCACAGAGCCAGGAAGCACGTACAACTGGAGCTACAGCGCACCGCGAATGCCGCGCGTTAAAGAGAGCGACAGCGTCAGCGACCCATCACAGTACAGAATGCGTCACAAAGGACAGCTCCACATCACGTGACTGCACTGCATGTTCAGCTGCCGCACGTATAGCGAAAGATTACTGTCTGTGTGATTCCGCGTCAGTGAAGGCTTGCCGTCTGTGAGGCAGTCGCTGTGTCAGTAGTACTGTAGTAAAGTATCACTGCATGTGCAACTGCCAGTGTTACTACAGGATTACAGTGGGTGGCTGTCACTGCTGGTAAAAGATTACTGAAGTAAGATCACTGTATGTGTGTCTGCCAGTGTAACTAAAGGATTACAGTGTGTGTGGCTATCACTGGTTTAGTAAGATTACTGTATGTGTGACTGCCAGTGTAACTAAAGGATTACAGTGTGTGTGGCTGTCACTGGTTTAGTAAGATTACTGTATGTGTGACTGCCAGTGTAACTAAAGGATTACAGTGTGTGTGGCTATCACTGGTTTAGTAAGATTACTGTAGTAAAAGATTACTGTATGTGTGACTGCTGGTGAGAGTAAAGGATTACAGTGTGCTGCTGTCACTGTTAGTGAAAGATTACTGTATGTGTGACTGCCAGAGTTATTATAGGATTACTGTGTGTGTGTCTGTCACTGTTAGTGAAAGATTACCGTATGTGTGTCTGCCAGTGTTACTAAAGGATTACTGTGTGTGGCTGCCACTGTTAGCAAAAGATTACTGCAGTAAAAATGACTGTATGTGTGTCTGTCACAGTTAGCAGATGATTACTGCAGTAAAAATGACTGTATGTGTGTCTGTCACAGTTAGCAGATGATTACTGCAGTAAAAATGACTGTATGTGTGTCTGTCACAGTTAGCAAAAGATTACTGCAGTAAAAATGACTGTATGTGTGTCTGTCACAGTTAGCAGGTGATTACTGCAGTAAAAATGACTGTATGTGTGTCTGTCACAGTTAGCAGATGATTACTGCAGTAAAAATGACTGTATGTGTGTCTGTCACAGTTAGCAGATGATTACTGCAGTAAAAATGACTGTATGTGTGTCTGTCACAGTTAGCAGATGATTACTGCAGTAAAAATGACTGTATGTGTGTCTGTCACAGTTAGCAGATGATTACTGCAGTAAAAATGACTGTATGTGTGTCTGTCACAGTTAGCAGATGATTACTGCAGTAAAAATGACTGTATGTGTGTCTGTCACAGTTAGTGAAAGATTACTGCAGTAAAAATGACTGTATGTGTGTCTGTCACAGTTAGCAGATGATTACTGCAGTAAAAATGACTGTATGTGTGTCTGTCACAGTTAGTGAAAGATTACTGCAGTAAAAATGACTGTATGTGTGTCTGTCACAGTTAGCAGATGATTACTGCAGTAAAAATGACTGTATGTGTGTCTGTCACAGTTAGCAGATGATTACTGCAGTAAAAATGACTGTATGTGTGTCTGTCACAGTTAGTGAAAGATTACTGCAGTAAAAATGACTGTATGTGTGTCTGTCACAGTTAGCAGATGATTACTGCAGTAAAAATGACTGTATGTGTGTCTGTCACAGTTAGCAGATGATTACTGCAGTAAAAATGACTGTATGTGTGTCTGTCACAGTTAGCAGATGATTACTGCAGTAAAAATGACTGTATGTGTGTCTGTCACAGTTAGCAGATGATTACTGCAGTAAAAATGACGGTATGTGTGTCTGTCACAGTTAGTGAAAGATTACTGCAGTAAAAATGACTGTATGTGTGTCTGTCACAGTTAGCAGATGATTACTGCAGTAAAAATGACTGTATGTGTGTCTGTCACAGTTAGCAGATGATTACTGCAGTAAAAATGACTGTATGTGTGTCTGTCACAGTTAGCAGATGATTACTGCAGTAAAAATGACTGTATGTGTGTCTGTCACAGTTAGCAGATGATTACTGCAGTAAAAATGACTGTATGTGTGTCTGTCACAGTTAGCAGATGATTACTGCAGTAAAAATGACTGTATGTGTGTCTGTCACAGTTAGCAGATGA